>NC_058404.1:177805552-177817890 GCF_002201575.2 Neomonachus schauinslandi
TTTTTTTTAAAGATTTTATTTATTTATTTGACAGAGAGATAAACAGAAGAGCACAGTAGAGGGAGTGGCAGAGGGAGAGGGAGAAGCAGGCTCTGCACTGAGCAGGGAACCCGATGCGGGACTCGATCCCAGGACCCTGAGATCATGACCTGAGCCGAAGGCAGACGCTTAACCATCTGAGCCACCCAGGCGCCCTGCTTGAACTTCTTTCTTAAGGGATTTGAAATATAAATTCTAAAAGGGAAAACACAATAAGTATTAACTAAATATTCTGTTATGGTTTATTGTGGTAGAAATATGAATATAAGCTCAATTATGACATATAAACAATTACATTGAACTAAGCCTCATGAATAATTTTGTAGCTGAAAAGAAGCTGCAGGTCTTTTAATTCACCTGTGTCAGTCTCAAGATGGAGAAATAAGTCCATAGTGTCAAACAAGTCAAAAATAATAAATACATGTTGGGTAAAATCTGGATAAATATATGAGCATCCTATTATTTGATGTTTTTCCAGTAGATTTCCAATCACTCACATTTCAGGGAAATCAAAGCTCCCCTCGGTCCATGCTCTTCTTCAGAATCTGTCCACCCCAATGACTTCAAAAGAGATCTCTTTGTCTCTGACAACCAAATCAATATTTTTAGCCCTGACCTCACATTCAACTCCAGATCAATATTTTCTACTATTTCTGCAATGTCTTCAGCTATTTTCTTTTCCCTCATCTCAAACTCATGGTATTTAGAATTGAAGTTTTCAAAACTATATATTCACCTTTTATGAAACTTGGTACACCATTATAAACGAATAAACACTTCCAAGTTGTGTCTTTGTTTGTGTGTTTGATTTATTTAAAGCAGAAATCTTGGTCAGACATTCAACTCTGGAATCGGTTTCTGCAGTAGTAAGATTTCTTTATGGCAGAACTACCAGCAATATTTTGGGGAAATGTAAGGACTTGCTCCATTTTTAGAATTGTACCTATGCTTTTTTATAAAAAAAAAAAAAAATTAAAAAAAAGGATTTAGAAAGTGAAGTCAAAAGCAGCAGTTATTTCAATATTTTTTTTTAAAGTAGGAGACTGACTTTTTATAATCCCTAAGGCTAACTGTTCTGATCTTCAAGAGCCTTCTCATTCCTTAGAACTGGAATACATGTCAATTCCTCTTTGGGACTTAGAAGCACTTCATACTTTGCTATGTTACAATAGATCTGTCCTCACCACTCAATTAGCACACTTAGGTACTTTCTTTTTACCCAGCTCTATCGGATTCTCCTCATGGAAAAGGACTTTGAATTCTCACTTACACAGTGAATTACATTAAAAATTATTATTCAAATACTGTTTCGGTTGTGATACAATTTCTGAACTGGGAAAAGAGTTTTAAATGATAACGTGAGTTTTGCCTGCATCACTTTCACTTTCTCTACTCCCCATTCCTTAAACAACTGTCTGTTCAAGTTCTACACTGTAGTCAGAGGTCTGTTCTTTCATTAATTCAATAATGGATTTTCAAGGCCCATTTTAAGGCAAATTGCTGTGACAGACACCGTATGGTAAAGAAGATGAATAGGGTATGGTCTCTTCCCTTGAGGAATTTACAGTCTAACATGGAGGTCAGCCAACTAAAGCCTGCGGACCAAATTCAGTCCTCTACCTATTTTTGTATATTAGATTTTTTATTGAAATACAGCCATGGTGCTTAAGTTACAAATTGTGGCTGCTTATGCATACCACAATGAGAGTTGAATATTTTAACAAAGTTTGAATGGCCTGAAAACCCTAGTATGTTTATTACTTGGTCCTTTGCAGAAAAAGTTTACCAATTGCTGGTTAAGTAGATATTATAGACTGAAATAGAAAAAGAAGCAAAACGTTAAAACTGGGCTTGAAAATGTGATGGAGAAAATTCTGTGAGCGACAATTTATGTGGACTCGAAGAAACAAGTAAGCATTGGAAAAAAAAAATGAAGAGTGAGCACTGGTTGCTAGCAGTTTTGAAGTGCTATCAAAGATAAAGTACATACCTCCATAAAATGCACACCTAATTATGGAACAGTAGTGGAGGAAGATTTCCAGGCAATTATAAAGGGGTTTCATGGTATTAAAGGTGCCAGTTCTAGACGTTGTTAATTTGATTATATAAATATCTTTTTTTTCCTGGGACGCCTGGGTGGCTCAGTTGGTTAAGCGTCTGCCTTCGGCTCAGGTCATGATCCCAGGGTCCTGGGATCGAGTCCCGCATCAGGCTCCCTGCTCCACGGGGAGCCTGCTTCTCCCTCTGCCTCTGTCTCTCTCTCTGTCTCTCATGAATAAATAAATAAAATCTTTAAAAAATAAAAAATAAATAAATATCTTTTTTTTCCTTTTTTTATTAACATATAATGTATTATTTGTTTCAGGGGTACAGGTCTGTGATTCATCAGTCTTACACAATTCACAGCGCTCACCATAGCACATACCCTCCCCAGTGTCCAGCCACCCCATCCCTCCCACCCTCCTCCACTCCAGCAACCCTCGGTTTGTTTCCTGAGATTAAGAGTCTCTTATGGTTTGTCTTCCTCTCTGGTTTCGTCTTGTTTCACTTTTCCCTAAGATCCTCTGCCTTGTTTCTCAAATTCCTCGTATCAGTGAGATCATATGATAATTGCCTTTCTCTGATTGACTTATTTCGCTTAGCACAATACCCTCTAGTTCCATCCACTTTTTTGCAAATGGCAAGATTTCAAATTTTTGATGGCTGCATAATATTCCATTGTTATATAAATACCTTCTTATAGCCACATCAAATATATGCTGGATCTTATTTGTTATTACAGATCAGGTCAACCATTAAAATCAACATCCACATTTTTATTTACAAAAATAAGAGTTTATACTAACAAAACTCTATGAAGTATATACCTTTGGACTTCTTAAATATGAACTTAAAACATTTAAATAAAGTATTTTAATAAATTTGTATGAAATATCATAGCACAATTATGGAGGGAGAAAAAAACATAATTGGTGAGATGTTTTGGGTGTGTAAATATTTATGGGTAATAATGATAGTAAATATTCATATAAGTTCAAGGGTTCAAACATATTTGCTGGAATCATATACTGAAATTAGTATTCTCACTTTTGTTTAATTACCCATTATCATTATTCTTTTACTTAGCATATCTCCTTCATTTTATAATCTTACATGATATCCTTCAGATTAACATTAAATATTTTAAATAAAATTGTCTCCTAACTTGGTCTCTGATTTTCACATTACTTTTAATCTTGTGTTCATTTATTTCCTAATAATTAAGGCAGAAATTATACGAATTATGTTTTATTTATGGAATGTGCACTAATCAACAATTTCATAACATTATGTTAAGCAATAGTTTAAAAGCAAGAATAGGCTACTTTTAGTACCAAGAACAAACCGTCTTGGTAATATAATTGAAAATTTTAATAGAGAGTGTAAAAATCTCACCATAAAAATGTTATAATACATTTTGAAAATGAAAGATATATGATACTAAAGAAAGTATAATTTCCATGTAAAAGTATCCTAGAATGTTAAAATATTTATATGATCTTGAGAGAAGGTTAAGACATATAGGTTTCATATATAAATCATAGTTCTCATACATTCGGGATAACCTTAGAATATTTAGGGGTTTTTTGCTCCAATCCAAGCGAGTAATATGAAAACAAACCTTTGATAGGAATTAAGCTATTATCCCGGCATTGAGCTCATTTAGGTTCATTGGGGACAACAAATAATGCTATCTAATTAATTAGAATGACAGGAAACTGCATGACACATTTCTTATGGCTGGCTGGTTTAACATTCTAAAACCCTCCTGTTGATTAGAACTTGCATGTTTTAAATAGAAAAGGATGTTAGACATCCCATCTGTTGTGAAGCAGAGCTTCAGGAAAAAAAAAATAAAAAAGGTACACTCAAGTCTTGATAAGTTCAAGTCAGTAGAACAAGACAAATGTAACACGTTATCTGATACACAACATAGCAGACTAACTAATTGTTTCCAAAATTATTTTGTTTTCCATCAGGCTATAATTAAGGAAATTAACTATTTGAAATCTTGGCAGTTTAACCCTATTTGTCATATTGCAGAACATCTAGCTCAAGTTCGGAATTTTTCTTCCTTGTGTGTCTGTGTATATAATAGGCACAGTGGAAGAAGCACTATTGTTTTACCCTCAGCACATTATGCTATAATATAGACAATTACTCAGACCTTCATTCCCAATTATACATATATTCTGAAAGAGATTTGTTAGAAAGCATACACTTAAAAATATACAATTCTATTTCATGGCTGAAAACACTAATGGAAAAATCATGTACTTTTTTTATATTTCACATATATTTGAGAAGTATATGAATGGAAACTGAATGAATATATTTAAGTCTATCTAAATTAGGCTGAAACTAGATTTACCGTACATTTCTATAATATCACATGCAGTCTTCTATAAAACATGAATGTGTAATTATGCTAGTTGGTAAATGCTTGGCCTAAAGCAGAATTGAACCAAATTCCACAATTATTTACCAAAACAGAATTAGCTGGTGCTCTGGGAGGATCATCTATAATGTCTGTAAAGCTCTCAAACCCATAGAGTTACTTTAAAAATAACTATAAGCAAACTAAAGTGAAATAAAAAAAAAACTTTAAAAAAAATTAATTCTACCAGAAATACTTTCTTTAGTTTGAAAATGGAAAGCACAAGCTATTCAACAATAGATTGTTTAATCCATGACTAATTTCTAAGTCATATGCAAATCAGGAACTAGGACCACTAGATGGATCAAGGACAGAAGCTGAGAAGAAATTTATCTTGGTATATAATGAAAGAGGAATAATGGCAAGTAATTGCCACTAGCAAAATTTCAGCTCATCAAGGCAAATCTGCCAAATGCTATACTTATCTAGAGATAAGTAGAGATGAAAATGAGATATCATCAACCAGGAAATGGAACTAGATTAGAAGGCCAAGATGTAAGTCATAGGTGTTCAAAAAAGGAAATCTTATTTTGAAAGCATAAAGATAAGAGGCAGCAAAAAAAAAATCAACAAGGGTGATCTAGAAAATAAAGTGTTAGTGCAGGAAAACAAGGATATAGATAGATGATAGATAGAGTTAGATGTAGTCATAAACACATATATATAAAACATACATGAAGTGTGTATGTGGGTGTGTGTGTGTATATATATTCATAGTCACAACACAAAATAACTACTTCATGCACACCCACCAGCGATGTGCGGATTCTTTATAAAGAAAGAACCAAAAAGATACTGACACTTTGGTGAGGTTAATTGTCTCCAATTTGAATCTGTATTTTTCTAGCTCTAATCTCTCTTCCCACCATTTTTTCTATCTGGTAATTTCTTCCTGCTAAACCTTTCTCAGATTTGTCTATGTTTTTTGTTGTTATTGTTTGTTTGCAATTCAACCAAGGAAATATCACTTACATCCATTTTACTCATCTCTTCAGATACATTCACACTTCCCCAGAAGTGGTTCTTTATTCTACACAAAAATGGGATCTTAAAGTGTTCTTTGTTGTTTTTTTTTTTTTTTTTAAGATACAGTACAAAGTCATTAAACTAATCGGTCTGACCCTGCCTATACTTCTTAGATATCATATACATCATATATCATATGCATTGAAGAATAAAACAGTAACAAAGATGGTTCAAGTTCCAGCTCGGTCCTGGAACATAATCCTAAGCAAGTTTCTCAACTCTCTAAGCCTCGGTTCAATTATCTCTAAAATGGGAAATTATAATTACTTGGCTTGAGAGATAACTGGGAGGATTAGAAATTATAAATGTAAAATGCTAGCTTTGTAATCAAAGTAGTCTATCTCTATTCAGCACTTTCCAAAAGAAGCTAAGTTTGGGGAGTTTTAATGACTTGATCAAAGTCACAAACCTAAGAGATGAAGAGATGGGAATATCTCTCACACACACATTTTTATTTTCCCTAGCATGCCCTGAACCCCACCACCAACAATACAGCTTTCTAGAGATGGGGAAGAGATGAGTACATAGTTATTCAGTAAATGATAGCTGCTGGTAATCGATTACTCTTTCTAGTTTCCTTTCCTTTCATATTCTTCCTCTTTTTATACTCACTATCTAACTCCATAGAACAAGTTTTCAACATGAACCTTCTGACTATGAAGGCATCTTTGCTTACCCTTATAATGGAAAGTGAAGTGGCTGTTGCAATTTTACAAAGAAAGGAAATGTATCTTCCTAGAAGTCAGCACCCTAGTAACTTCTGATCACAGAGCTCAGTAAATTGCTTCTTGTTGCTCATATTAGAAATGGATAAGATTTGAGAAAAGATTTGCATTAATGAGAATATAGGTTAACCAAGTCAGTACCCACTAACTGTTTACATAGCCAATCTCTAGCACATACACTCACACTGCATTTCATCCACAAAACTTATTTTCTGGAATGCAAGCTAGACATAACTTAATCAAATGTTAACTTCTACATCTTTGGCATTATAGGAGGTGTGTGTGTGCGTGTGTGTGTGTGTGTGTGTGTGTGTAAGTAATCTACAGATAAAATCTAAGAGGTGACCTTAAATCAATAAGAAAGTGATTGATATGTCACAGCGGCTAAAGTTGTTCCCAAGTGTTTTAGATCTGAAGACTTGTAGGAACTCTATTTTGATTTTTTGGGTTTCACATAAATTCTATTTTGGATCCAAATGTTTCACAGGATGCTATTTTGGTTTAAAAAAGAAAAGAGCTTTACTTAGCTATTTAAAAAGACATTAATTGAATAAAGTAGGTGGATATAAATCCAACCATGGTATCATGCATGGCACAGATCAAGACACTGTGTATGCAAAATATAGGGTCTACACTTGGAATATGGATACAGATTTATTTCTAATGTCTAGGATGAAAGGGCATTGTAAAACATTTGCCTAAAAAATCTTTTCTTTCTTTTTTTTTCTTTTTTGCTTTTACATTATACTAAACTCTTTTTTTTTTTAAGATTTTATTTGTTTGTGAGAGAGAGAAGGAGAGACAGAGAGCATGAAAGGGAGGAAGGTCAGAGGGAGAAGCAGACTCCCCACTGAGCAGGGAGCCCAATGCGGGACTCGATCCCAGGACTCCAGGATCATGACCTGAGCCAAAGGCAGTCGCTTAACCAACTGAGCCACCCAGGCGCCCACATTATAGTAAACTCTTAAATGATATTCTTAAATTTTAAAAAAATAACTCATTTCATTAATCAACTCCACCAAGAAAATATAATGTACATTCAAGTCAGATGTCCCCTATTTTAAAGAGCTAAATCTCCAATTTTATGGAATTTCATAGGCAAGGAATAATAATTAGAGTGTAACTAGCTTGGTTGCATTAAAATTTTACCATTGCCGTACCCTGTGCAAAGGGTACACCTAGAAATTACCCAGCAACTGAGAACAAAGGTTTTGAATCATCCTGTTTAAACTACTACTACCTCATTCTGGGTTATTCTCAATCTCCATCCCTAGAATCTGTATCAATCTTCTGCCCTTCTCTTTCTTGTTTTGCGCTGGAGGTGGAGATGGCTATTGGCTGTCCCTTGTAGACTACATCATTCAGGTTCCCCAGCTAGTTGGATTCTGGTTGGTTGAGACCATTGGATAGGAGAAGAGAAAAAGTTTCTTAACCCATCCTCAACTGACTATATTTTTGGTCACAGGTGCATTCCTTTAGCACACTACCAGGTGACCTCTCCTTCATGACTCTCAATATCACTAATTTCTGATAACACTACTTTAGTCCCTTAGTACTTCAAAATCAGTTGAAGTAATGCTTCCCTAATCTTGAGAGTCTTGGGGATCTTCACCATCCCTTCTTTATTCTTCTATCTTTGCCCCTGTCCTTATTTGTAGTTCCTAACATTTGAACTATCTGAGGTGAATTCTGTTTCCTCCTGGAATGCTGACAGATACACTCTGTATATCCAATTGATGAGATCCATCTCTAATCTGTTTTTGCTGTAATTATGCAATGTCCTACATTGCACTTCACACCATTTTCCTAGGTAATATATTGTTCAACATAGTCTAAGGACAGGCACTATCCTTGCGGACAATCACTCTTTGCAAATACAAACTCAGGTCTCAAAACCATATATCACCATTTCCTTCCAAGTAAAATTCTTGTCTTTAAAATGCCATGTGTAACTCATGCTTTTTCTGCTTACCTTTTCCCCAAATAGTAATGTAAAATTGTAACCTCCCTGCCATATCATATTCTGCAATTTCCAGAAGTTATTAGTATCATATATATGCTCATGAACAACTTCTCTTCATGTCCAATGATATTCTCTCATCTACCCTACTCACCTACAATACTGAAGGCTTGAAGACCTAAACAGCATAATGTGCAGGTTAGATCTGTTCTGCCTGCTTTGTCATGGCATTGTGGTTAGCAACATCAATGGGCTAACACTCTCAAGAGGACAAATACATGCACTGGAGTCTTCTATTGACCAAAACCATGCCTCACTAAAGACACTGACTCTGTCAGTCTGACTCTTCACTTTGCATGCACTTTCTTACCTAACCATAAAGGCGATATTACTCAGATCCCCAATTTCTCACTGAAGTCTTAATAAATATAATTTCTTCAGATTGCCCATCTCATTTATCTGGAGTTTCATTAAAAATCACGGAACTCAGGCCAAGTGCCAAATATATCAGACATACACTACTGCTGGTTAAAAAAACCAAACCAAACAAAACAAAACAAAAAAACTGCTGTTTTTTTCAGTTCCTTATGTGTGAGCATTGCATTTTATTATACCTTTTCCTGACAAACTCTCATGCAGATTTTGACTCTTCACCCAAATTGGCAAAACATGATTTAACCCAACGGATCCAGTTGAGATCATTTGACTTATAGAAGTTGACGTGGAGGGCACCAGATTCACAGATTTGCCTTTCAGATCAAAAACACAGGTGTTTTTCTTCCTATTGCCTTTCAACAACAAAAATTCTACCGTGGAATACTCTTAGAACCAGTACCCTCTTCATGACACTAAAACTCCAATATCAAGTGGGCAATGCCTAAACTAACAACAGAGGATAGTTGTTTCTTCCGCTTTCATCACATACAGGAACAGTTTGTTCAGCTACTCTTTATAATCTGTTCTGGTATTTGATTATCTTTATGGCCAAGAATTCTTCTAGGATTCACCAAACTCAAACTCTCCTTTTTACAAATTATGTTTGTAATCATGTTATTTCAGTATGTATCTCATAAAATACTGTTTGCCTATAATAAATGTGGTAATTTAACTTTATTTTCCATTTTTCAGGCCAACAAAAAATTAGTCCCTTAAATATTTTCTAAATACCATGTAACAGTAGATATTTAGAATCTTGAACAATAAAGGGAAGACAGGAGGAGAGATGAAAGAAATTCAAGTCTATTTAATGTAAATTTTTGATTCAAAAATCTGAAAGAAATTCTTAAGATTAACTAAAAAACAATTTCATGTTTAAAGCTTTTTTATAGGTTTACTTCTTGAAGTGAATTTTATGCATAATCACTAATACTGTTTTATTTCAAAGAGTGGCCCTCCAATCTCCTGCTCATATTCATGTACATGGGCAATAACTCACACTAACTAAAATTATGTCGAATGTGTGGTGGAGCATTTTCAGAAGCAGCCTAGGTGACTTCAATGCCTTCTAAAGTTCAAGTAATTTCTTTAAGGTAGAAACTATTTTGCATTAGTCTTTGTATTGCCAACACCTCCTGCAGTGACTAGAACAAAAAAACAAATCGATAAATATTTATTAAATAAATAATGGAATGATTGATTTCTTTGGCTGCCATTTTCTCCTTTCTGTGGCTTTTATCCTGCTTGACATACTTTATTCTCTAACATTTGGGAGGTAACATCAAGTCTCTTCTCCCTTTGCTCTCATGACCTATGTCAGTTAGTTCTTACTCTACCTCTTAAGCCACTTTTTAAAAATTTTATTTACTTCTTTCCCTTCTAATAAGGAAGCTTACTATTATAATTTCCACACTACAGAGGAGATACATGAATCAAAAACGTCAACAGAATTGATCAAATGTTAAATATTATATTGCAAAGTAACAATAATGACTCACTTTTTTACACTTTTAAATTTTTTTATTTTTATTTATTTTTTTATTTTTTTTAAGATTTTATTTATTTATTTGAGAGAGAGAGGGAGAGAGAGAGAGAGAGAGCACAAGAGGGGGGAGGGGGAGAGGGAGAAGCAGACTCCCCGCCGATCAGGGAGCCCGATGCGGGACTCGATCCCGGGACTCCAGGATCATGACCTGAGCAGAAGGCAGTCGCTTAACCAACTCAGCCACCCAGCGCCCTTTATTTTTATTTTTTTAAAGATTTTATCTACTTGAGAGAAAGAGTGTGCATGAGCGGGGAAGGGACAGAGAGAGAAGCAGACCTCCCACCAAGCAGGGATCCCCAACAAGGGGCTCTATCTCCAGGACCCTGGGATCATGACCTGAGCTGAAGGCAGATGCTTAACTGACTGAGCCACCCAGAAACCCTATTTTTACAGATTGAATTCATTTTTAGTACTTAACTAGCACCATTTTAGTCACTTAGAAAAGTAGTATAATATTTATTGACTAAATAAATAAATGTCTGAATGAATGTGTAATGGGATCTCTGCATTGAGCGAACATTAGAGGTTGTATAATCTAATCTCTAAAAAGTTAAAACCCTAAATTTGCCATGTATGTGCAGGAGCTTCTAGATTAAACATTAAAGGTGTCTATGACTGTAATTGTCCAAGTACAGAGAATTTAAGAAGTTTATCCATTAGTAGTCTATCTATATGAGGTTTAGTTAACTCCTAAGATGTTTCAAATACCTTTCCCTCAAAAAAGAGGTCTGTTTCTCTAACTTGATCTAAGGAAGTTCTTAGTACATCAATGTGTTTTTTCCCTAGGTTTAGTCTCTCTGGCTAGCCTTTCATGGACTCAACTTTGTGCCTAGGTATCAATAAGGCACCTTTACCCAGTTTTGTAGCTATCAGAGATCCCAGCAGCACACTTAGCCAAAGAGGGACATGACTGTCGATGAAAAGCAAGAAAGTCATATGGTAAGTGAAAGGTTTTCTCATAAGACAAAGTGAATCCTTGAAGCCTTCTAAGATAATCGGGAGAAAAGTAATTTGTGGAACAAAGACTTGGAAGTCTCTTATTAGGAAGTGAAGATAATATTCAGAAAAATGTGGGTAATTATTTTGGTAATTATTCCTTTTTCAGTGTCTAAAGAATAATGGTAATAAAACAATTACACATTTTCAAGCCACAAAATTAAACACTACCACAATATTCCTAGGTTTCCTTTGAGAGATGTAAGCATCTCAAATTCCAGATTTGAGTCTTTTGTTTGTACATTTATTCATTCATCATTTAATAAGCATTTTCTGAATATAAACAATGGGTCAAGCATGGTGCAAGATTTTTCAATACAGAATTGAATAAAACATAATACTTATTATCATGTAACTCATAGTCTAGTGGATGATACAGATATATAAACATATAATTATACTGAGATAAGTTTTCAAGGAGTATTATAAAAATTAATTGTGACAACACAAAAGAGTGAGCAATAAATTTGCTATCTTATGAGAAAATTACAAATATGTTCACGACTATTTCTCATAGCCTACTTTTTCTCTCAATGTTCAGTTCACAAATCCCTTTTAAAGATGATGCATCTCAATAAAAGAGTATTCATTTCAACATCTGGGACTGCATTAATTAAAATTCAATTTAGCAAATACAAACTGAATGCTTATTCTGAGGAATTACTGGTTATTACTTATACAACAATCCATCTATTGAGGTCACTAGGAATTTGCACTGTATCTGGTGAGATAGATTGCTATCAATAAACTTAAAAATGAGAATAATTTTCATGTAAAGATTATTCTAATAGCTTGCAAAAAGAAAACAGGAGTTAGATAGGTATAACTCAAACTAGAGAAACTGTAAGAAAAAAAAAAAGTTATGTAATAGTAAAAACTCAGAATAACCTAAAAAGACAGATTACACTTTGACGAATAACTTAAAGGAGTACTTTCTAGGTGAAGGGATTTGTGCAAGCAAATATAGTACAAAAAGTGCAGGGATTGATCAGTTTTAGATAACTAAAGAAGAGTTTGCACAGTGCAAGAGGGTTTAACACAACCTAAATGCTGGTCAACAGATAAATGGATAAAGAAAAAATAACATTATATATATATATATATATATATATATATATATATATATATATATAT
>NC_058404.1:177817900-177841129 GCF_002201575.2 Neomonachus schauinslandi
TATATATATATATATATATATATATATATATATATATATATATATATATTCCCACAGACACCCCTGCCCCCCCACCTCCCATGTGCCACGTGCCACATGGGCATGTGGATTATTTTGAACTGAAGGCACATGAGACCCTGCAGGCTTAAGAGAAACTTTTGTCCTCCCTTAACCACACAGAAGAATTTAAACTGGAGCTTTGTCCCAGAATAACTGTTATTAACATAAGTTTTATCTGTGTGACCCATATTACCAAACACCCACTCTTTTTATAGCCCAATAAACTGCATTCCTTTCCTCTGAAGTCCCTACCCCTTTCTCTTTAACTCATAACATATATTCTTCCTTTTGCCTCTTTGTATTTTCCATGTCCATATGGGTTCCCTGTACATATGCCTATGAAATTTAATTTTCTCCTGTTAATCTGCCTCATGTCAATTTGTTTCTTAGTCCAACTAGAAAGGCCTTTGAGGGGACAGGAATTCTTGTTTCCCAACAATATATACACTCAGTATACAATATACAGTGGAATATTTTTTAGCCATGAGAAAGAAGGAAATCCTGCCATTTGAGACAATATGGATGGATCTCAAAGGTATTATACTAAGTGAGGTAAGTCAGTTATATGTGAAATCTGAAAAAGCTGAACTTACAGAAACAGAGAGTACAATGGTGTTTCCTAGGGCCTGGGGGTGAGAGGAATTGGAGAGACATTGGTCAAAGGATACAAACTTTCAGTTAGAAGATGAATAAGTTCTAGATAATAATAAGGCACAGCACTGTGATTATAGCCAAAAATACTGTATTATATAATTCAAAGTTGCCAAGAGACTAGATCTTAAATATTCTCACTATAAAATAAAATGATAATTATGTGACATGATGAAGATGTTACAAATGCTATGGTGGTAATCATATTGCAATATATAAATGTATTCAATCAACACATTGTTCACCTTAAATTTACACAATGTTATATGTCAGTTATATTTCAATTTAAAAAAGAAAAAAGCTGGAAAATCTAAGTGGGCTTGGATTACAAAATCTTTGGGGAATTTGATTTTGTTTAGTGTCATTTAGGGTCATTAAAAACTTTAATAAAATAAGTGCAATTTTTCTTTTTTATTTAGAATGTCTTGAGAGACAATGTATAGAATAGCTCAGAGAAGGAGAAAAGGTAGAGAATATTGTTTAAAAATGCAAAAGTCAGGGGCGCCTGGGTGGCTCAGTTGGTTAAGCGGCTGCCTTTGGCTCAGGTCATGATCCTGGGGTCCTGGGATCGAGCCTCGCATCGGGCTCCCTGCTCCGCAGGAAGCCTGCTTCTCCCTCTCCCTCTGCCTGCCTCTCTGCCTACTTGTTCTCTCTCTCTCTCTCTCTCTGTCAAATAAATAAATAAAATCTTATAAATAAATAAATAAATAAATAAATAAATAAATAAATAAAAATGCAAAAGTCAAAAACCAAACAAATGTAAAACTTTGGGAAACAGCTAATGAAAGGAACTAGAGGAGGGAAATAACCCACAAATGGTATAAGAGCACCCAAAAAGTACAAATATAAACAGAACCAATGAATGCATAACAATTTTAATATATCCAAAATTATGCATCAACTTTTCTATTAAAGCTATCATCACCAGCAATGCCAACTAATAGCTTTAGACCAATTAAGAAGCATGTGACCTGCATTATACTTACATTTTTTAACATAATCAAATTAATCCCATTGAAAAAAACATGCCAAACTGTTGGAGAACAAAGTGGACTGGGATCTGTCATTCTATTTTCACTATGTTATTATTATTTTTTTTTAAGAGGCAACATAAAGAAAATTTGGTGGGTTGGGGCGCCTGGGTGGCTCAGTTGTTAAGCAGCTGACTTTGGCTCAGGTCATGATCCCAGGGCCCTGGGATCAAGCCCTGCATCGGGCTCCGGGCTCTGCGTGAAGCCTGCTTCTCCCTCTGCCACTCCCCCTGTTTGTGATCCCTCTCTCAGTGTCTCTGTCAAATAAATAAATAAATAAATCTTAAAAAAAAAGAAGAAGAAAAAGAAAATTTGGTGGGTTCATGTAAAAAAGAAATCTGGAGTTCTGTCTTCTGAAAAAAATATGAAAATAATACAAGATGACTTGAAAGTGTTTGGCTTATGTCCTTCTGCACATCAACAACTGGTTGTTGCCATTAAACAGTACAGTGCGCTAAAATTTTTACCACAACCTGTGGAATTGCGAACACCCCACTACAGGGCCAATTATTATTTATCATCAGGCTTGCTATTATTACATTCATAGAAAAGAAATATTTCTCTGTAATCCTACTCTCTCAATTGTGCAAAAACTAAGCATTAAACCAAGGGGGATATGGATCTCAAGAAAATTGGTACAAAATCAATTTCAGTACCTAAGACAGTTCCTGGCATAAGGTAGGCTTTCAATAAATATGTATTCAATGTATGAATACATTTCTACTACCTATCTACTTCTAATTACCTGCTTCTGCCACAGTAGGGATTTGAATGTTAAATCACTGCCATGGATGCCATGGATGCTCTATGTAGGTTCTTTGCTACTCAGTTTATTTACCACCAATAGCAAAGAAACAACCTCACAGGTTCACTGTGACAACAATGGAATTCAAGAATTCCAAAAATATGATTGTTTTCTGCCTTTCATATTCAATAATGCTAATGATTCTTTTTGCACTAGTCCCAAACAATTTACACCAATAAAATAATTAATGACCCAATGTTGCCAATCACAATAGTAAACATTTACTTTAAAATAATTGCAAAATGTGAAAAATAAAGAGGTATCTTGAGAATATATGATCATGTATATAATTGTAAGAAAGATACTGTCAAAAATAACATCAAATACTACATTTGAAACAATTTAATGGAAACAAGAAAAATATGCCCATAGTGTCTCATTCTTCAGTTTGATCAATTTCTCTTCCCTTTCCCCTCCTTGTTTCTAATGAAAATGTGTTGACTTTTAAACTATGTTTTTGTTTATTGTTTCATTTTCTTTTTCTCTGCTTGGGTCTGCTGTTAGAGCAGAAAGAAACTTTCTGCCAAGATACAATCCTCTCAGTTATTTTATTATTCATATGCAGAAACCTTGATTTTAGTCCTTCATGAAACTAGAGGATGTTTATAGAAATGCCATCAACACTTTGATATGGAAATGGGATAGAACAGTGTTAGAAACTGGGAACAAAGAGAGAGAATTACAATCAGTGTACTAGTATAAAGAATAGTGTATTGTTGATGAGAGACTGAATATACAAATGGACCATGGCCAGACCACATAGAAAAATAGAACTTGGGCCCACAACCTACAGCAATCAGCAGAGGAAACCAACTTTTTATCTATAATAAACAACCCAGGAGGCCAGCTTGATGTAAATCAGATTTGCAAGAAGACAGATTGCTATCTCTACTGATAATCCAGAGTGTTAAACAATAACTCTGTAACAACTGGTCCAAAATGGCCAGGGTTAGATTGATAACTGAGAGCTTCCCTGATTTTTGTCCCCATTTCCAACTTAGGACCAACCTGAGAAGCCAAATATGTTCTCCTAACCAATTATGTAAAATGCTCTGCTTCTAGTTAGCTTATCTACAGTTTCCCCATGCCAAGCCTCCATCAAGGGCATACCTGAAAGTTCCTTTCTTTCCATTATAAAGCTTCCTCACTCTTCTGCCTCAAGTGATGGTGGCTCACCCCCTTGCTATAGCAAATTCAGAATAAATAATCTTTACTTTTCTTATTTGGTTGGCCTTTATTTTTTCCCCATTGAAGATATTAAGGAAGGTGCCTAATTCAATGATCAACAGACACAGAGAGGCAAGAAGAACATTTTAACTGATATAACGTGTAAGTCAGAACACCTATGTCTTGATCTCTTACAATCAATTTTAGACATACTATTTATGAAACTGGTATCTGCATGATTTATTTTTTTTTCTTGGTTTCAGTTCTTAGTTTTCTATCTGTAGACAAAAAATACAAGTAAATCACTCATCTATCTTACTCTTTCTTTCACTTACTATCAAAATTCCTTTTCTTCCAGATCCCTCTCTCCATTTCTTCCTTATTTCTCACCTTGTACCTTCAATCATTTTTATTTTTTCTTTAAGAAAATATTATCCAAATGTCCATAACACCAGTGTATCAGTGAAGCCCTTACTGTATCAGGACTTAACAACAACAACAATGCCCAAAACAGACCACAGATGTCTCTTCTGTGCTAGAATATTTACAGGAAAAATAATAATTTCCAGTGGTTTATTATCCTGTTCCCAAACTCTCAACCAATGACCTATAATAATAATGTGGTTAATAATTATACAGAACTCATGATAAGATGGACATCGCTTTAAGTGTCTATTAATGATGTATTGTTGAAATAATAAACTACCCAAAAATTTAGTGGCTTAAAACAACCAACTTTTATTTACTCAAAATTTCTGTGTGGTTAGCGCTCAGGATTTGACTTAGAGTCTCTCAGGAGGTCAGAGTCATAGACATGTGAAGACTTGACCGGAGCAGGAGGATCTAATTCCAAGAGGATTCATTCACACGGCTGTTTTTAGGAGAACTTGGTTTCTCACTGGCTGAGAAACTAGTGAGAAACCAGATCCAGTGAGGAACCAGATCAGTTCCTCATCATGTGGATCTCTCCAAAGGGTTTCATGAATCATCTCCACAAGATAGCTGACTTTCTTCATATGTATATATATATATATATATTTTTAATTTATTTGACAGAGAAAGAGACAACGAGACAGGGAACACAAGCAGCGGGGAGTGGGAAAGGGAGAAGCAGGCTTCCCGCTGAGCAGGGACCCCCCCCCCCCCCGATGCGGGGCTGGATCCCAGGACTCTGGGATCATGACCTGAGCCGAAGGCAGCTGCTTAACGACTGAGCCACCCAGGCGCCCCTGACTTTCTTCATAGTTAATGATCAGAGAGAGAGAGATGCAATAGGAAGACAGGGTATTTTTGGTGATCTGACTTCCAAAGTCACACCAGTAACTTCTGCCTTATTCTATTAGTTAGAAGTGAATTACTAAGTCTAGCCCATACTCAAGAAAAGGGACTTATGTTTCACTTTTTTGCAGGGCATGTCAAAGATTTTGTGAATATATTGTAAACTACAACTAAGTGTTTTATCTGATTATTAACTCAATCGCTCCTAAAACTCCTAAAACAGGTATTACTATTCCCATTTCACAGATGAAGAAGGTGAGGTTCAAAGAGACAAAGTAATTTGTTCTCACGGCTGGTACACTGCAGAGCTAGGATTTGGACTTTGACAATCTGGCTTGCAAGTCTGTACTTTTAACTTCTATGCTTTCTGTGTACAAGGTACATACCTCACTAGACAGATTATTTTTCAGTTCTGAAATCATCTCCCAGGTCCATATCACCTGTAATTCCTGATGCCCATTCTCTCTCTTTTCTAGTTCTTTCTCCTTTCTGCCAGAGCAGCACCCTTGCCTTTCAGAGCTCCCATCTCCTTGCTTACTGAGGAAAACTACATCATCTAACAACACAATCTTTTTTTCCCCTCTGATTGTGTCCCAGATTCTTGCCTTTTGGAGAAGTGAGCCCACTCCTCTGAGAAGCATGCTGGATTATTACATTTAGAGGTCAAAGACACTCAATAGATTACTGGCTAAAGAACATTACGGGCGAGGCAGGAGCACTTGTAATTCAAAATAAGAACAATGTTCATTTGAAAGATATGGTATGGTAATACAAGGAAATGCCTAGTGCTTCCCCCCCATCCTCCCAATTTTGACTGTGATGCTTCTTTGTGAAATACCCCATAACAAATACTCTCATTTCGTTGTCATGGCTCTGGTTTGCAAGTGCCCTAAGCACCCATTTGATCTGAGTCTTAAATAATCCTAGCACTGAAAAGAGGCTTAGGCCCCAAAAGGACACAGGCCCAAAATTCTGTCATCCTAATTCTTAAGACCCACACCAGCAATGCATACTATATCAGTGGTATTGTGGGTTAATTAGGCAATTACTGATAATATTTCCTCAATAGGGGAAATATGTTTTATAATCTAAAGAGCTGGCATAAAACAGTTGAGAACAAAATGGGTATTAATTATATTCCAATGTAAAATTTCCTCCTATAATTAGGAAGAGTATTTCAGTCTGTTCAGAGATCCAATATTTTAACATTGTTAGATTCAGCAAGCATAATTCTTTTCTTTCTAAAATATTTCTGAAATACTTTGCCTGGTATAAGTTATTTAAGAATTTCAGGAAAACAATTAAAGAAGCTGATCTAATGAACTGGCAAATCACTGTTGGGAATCAACCCTATAGATTTATGCAAATTTTAGGATTAAATACAAATCACTAGAGAAAAGTTTTAAATGGTACTGATTTTAATATACTTTCTGTCCCCATATATTAACACATGCACACATCTTCCAAAAATAACTGCGCTAAGACAAACGTGTAATTTAAATGTTTATCTTCTTAATTGCTGGTCAGTTTTAACAGTTTACCTATGACTCCATGATTCCTGTCAGACCACAAGATTTCTATTTTGTGAATTCAACAAAACCCTCAGGTAGGCTTGGTAAGACTTATTTTTTTAAAAGGTTTTCTTTACTTATTTGAGAGAGAGAGACAGCATGAGCCGGGGAGAGGGGCAGAGGGAGAGGGAGAAGCAGACTCCCCACTGAACAGGGAGCCTGACGTAGAACTCCATCACAGGACCCTGAGATCATGACCTGAGCTGAAGGCATTTAACTGAGCCACCCAGGCGCTCCGGTAAGACTTATTTTTTGAGAACATCAGACATGCTGATGACATGCTGGGAGATGATTTCAGTACTGAAAAATAATCTGTCCAGGGAGGTATGTACCTTGTACACAGAAAGCATAGAAGTTAAAAGTACAGACTTGCAAGCCAGATTGTCAAAGTCCAAATCCTAGCTCTGCAGTCACTATCACACTCTCATAATTTTGACGAGTTTATCCTATTTTAGTTGGATTTGTGCCTCCTTTTCTAGTGCATGGAGTAAGTTGACAGTGTGGATGATCTCTTAGGAAAGGTTGAGCCAGCCCGAGGCAGTTCATGTTAATGTTAATAAAAACAACACACAGGGCCCAGTATGGACCACGTGAACAAAAACAGTCCATGCAGGGGGAACCAGACGGGATTCTCTTGCTTCTTCTAATGTACATTACATTTATTTATAACATGGGAAGAAAAACACTTTTAACTTAATATTAAATCAGTTATTCAGAGTCTCTGTCTTCTAGAAACCCTAAGAATCACAAACATCATCAGTTCAAATTTGTGCTAGCCATTCTAGTAAAGATGGCACAGACTGGGATTCAATGTAATGGGATTATTTATTTGAACACCTGAACTCCATAACCTTCTGTGGTCCCAGGCACTTATTATTAAGATGATCTGACTTTCATTGAATTAGAGGAGGGCCAGAGGGAGATTGGATAAACAGTACATGCCAAGCATGTATATCATCTCTCCTATCTTAACTCCTAAGTGGCAGAGAATATTTTTCTTTGAAAATATATATCAAGAACAGTGCCAGAAAATAAGAACTATTACCACCAGTGGGCCAACATTTTTTGAGACATTCCTAGACTATAGAAAGCAGATGGGATTAGATAAACAGAGTAGAAAACCCATGAAGTATTTGTAGGGGACAAGCAGGGTAGGCCTGCTGGGAAGAAGGGAGTGGTCAGAGGGACGGCTGGGGCAATTGACAGAGTGATGAATGGACAACTGCCCTAGGCTCTGCTGGGTTTCCAGACACAGGCTCTCCACTCTCCTTGAATTCCTAGATTAATGTACGGGGCCTCATCTGCCTCCTTGACAGTCAACGGCTGTGGGTGTTGGGGTTCAAGAGGCATAAGGAGGTCGCAGATGGCCAGCAATCCCAGCAAAGTAGAAATGTCACAAAGGAAAATAAACTATAGCATCCCCATAACACTAGGGGCAATCCTTGTAGTCAAGTTGTACTCTCTATATAATTTTTCAATGTTTAAATCGCTTATAATGGGAATATGTTCCTTTGTAACTTGTGAAATTAAGAATGCTCCAGTTCCAGGAGCGCCGGCTGGACTATCCTAACTTCAGGCTCCTTTCATCCTTTCCCAGTCCCAGGTGTCACCCACTAGTCAGGGTCTGCCACTTCCTTAAATACCTACCTCCCTGAACTGGACTGTGCTAAGCCAGCTTGGGTTAAGCATACCGCAGGAAGGATCCTCACTTTTCTTACTCATGTACCTTAAACTGCTTTCTACTTCAAGAAGGTAGACCTGTGAGAAGAAGGTTAAAATCATGAGGCTAGGCCATCGAAGGGTTAAAGAGAGCACAAGGCCAGAGGTGATGAGAGCTACAGCTTACAGTTTGGTTCTGGTCCTAGGTCTTTTAAGTCCTGAACTCTCTGATTCTTTTTTATATTCCCTGGCAGTGCCTTGTACATTCTATCTTTATGACTTGGATCACACAGTGTTCATTCCAGATTCTTTATTTCCATAGCAGAGGCTCTGCTTAATCTGGTAACTAATCGAACTGCTTATGTATCATGAGGGCCTGAATCAAAACAGCGTTGACACCTGGGCAATAAATGCAGCCACTTCCCGACCTTTCAGTGTAGTGGGGCACCACATCCTTGGACAGGACTCCTACCTGACCATACATAGCTGCTCCCTTTCATTCATAGGAACGCCCCTGTTGCTGTGCTGTGTCCATGCTGTGCATTTGCACCTTTGTTTTCCTTTTAAATTCATATCTTATTCTCCATTCTTTTGTCTCATTTTGACAAAATTAAGAATCAGTGTATTTAGCACACTGATGCTATCTGAAAACAGTATTAGCAACAAAGTTTCTTTAAATGAAAATTTTTAAAGATTTTGTTTATTTGAGAGAAAGAGAGCACACAAGAAACAGAGCATGAGAGTGGAGGGGGAGGGGCAGACTCCCTGCTGAGCAGGGAGCCAATGTTGGGCTCTGTGGCTTGATCCCAGGACCCCGGGATCATGACCTGAGCCAAAGGCAGATGCTTAAGCAACTAAGCCACCCAGGTGCCCCTCTTTAAATGAAATTTTATGTGAATGTCAACTATGGGAAATACCAGCCCACCACACAGTCTCTCGACCCCTTCCTGCCACCCAGCTGCTCTGGGCCACTTCATGGAGTCCCCACATTCCTGGTCACTGAGGGTGACATGCTCTGATCTCCCCCCCATCCAGGAAAGGGGACCCAGTGCAGTTCACTGAGGGAACACTAGTCCTTTTTTAGAGGTAAAAAAGTTAAAGCTTGTCATTGTGAATGCCATTAAGAAAATATTTTCCATTTAAAAACTCCAGGTATACACTACTTAAAAAAGAATTAATAAATAAAAGTAAGGTCGTAACTACATTTCTTCATTCTTTTACTATTTTATTAATCCACTAAACACATATGTTCAAGTGCCTACTTTCGTCAGGCACTGTTCTAGGTGTGGGGCAAAGAAGAAAAGCTAAATTTTTCTGCTCTTGGGGCACTTGCATCTATTATATTGTGCTTACAAGGGACTGACATGGAGCAACAAGTTTGCATGTGAATCCTGCTTTGATGATGCTCCTGAAGGAATGGATATAAACAGAGCTTCCCCAACCTCCACACACAAACTCTTTAGCTAAGACTTAACATATGTCTCCTCAAAAATAATGACAGTAAGTTATTTTCCTTACAAAGTTACACAGTAGGATGATGCGCACTCTTATACCTGAGGGTATTCTTGTCTGCCCCTGAGAATAGAAGTCATTAGCAATGGGGCACCTGGTGGCTTAGTCGGTTAAGCATCTGTCTTCTGCTCAGGTCATGATCCCAGGGTCCTGGGATTGAGCCCTCATGGAGTCTGGCACTCAGCAGGGAGCTTGCTTCTCCTTCTCCCCCTGTCCCTCCCTGCTCTCTCTCTCTCAAATAAATAGATAAAATCTTAAAAAAAAAAAGTCATTAGCATTAAGACCTAGTCTGTTTATAAAAGGAAGCCTCAACTCCAGAAGGCTGAGAGCCAAGGAGCAACTGTATGGACCCTGCTCTTAATTCTTTGCCGCAACCAGCCCTGCTTTCCTGTCTGGAGCAACGTGGCTGGGTGAAGTTTGGATTCCTAATGTACCTCTTTAGTCTTCTTAGGACACATGTTTTGTGTTTGGTTTTAGTAAATACTCTTTGTTTGGTCTCTTGCATTCTGAAGGCATGTGGATTTACAATTTTATTTCCTTTATTTTCTTGAATTTTAAGTTAGAATTGAAATGATTCTTTACATAATTTAAAGTATCAAAAACACATCTTTGGTGTTTTGATAACTTCTTTGAATTTTTTTTGCGAACTAATAATAGGAAAAATTATTTCTTGCTAATTTTAGGTCATGAAGTCTTTTCATCTTACACTAGAAATATATGGGATCAAAGGAACTAGGCAAAGACATGGTTCGAATCTTTCTATTTCTGAATGTGTGCATGTGTTTCTTCCATCTGACTCCGTCTTATGCTCAACTATGCAATGACATAGTTACAGTGAGTATTCTGCTCCCTCACTAACTGGTAAAATGCAGAATCATGAATTTGTCTTTGACTCTATGCACAGCAGCATGCTATTGTTAGGTCAAACTTCAGCTAGTACAGATAAAATCCCAAGCATGCGAGAGGTTCCAGTGGAGCTCCCCCAGGTTTAATGGACCACGTGTGGTAGAGAGAAATGGCAGAGGGGTTCTGGGAATTCAGATGGGAGCTATGAATTTGAAGTGCTTGCTTCTAGCTGCTTTTTGAAAACTAATGAGCCCCCTTCCAGCTAAAAATATTTGATATAATAAGCCTTACATTCATAAGAGAAGCGGGACCAGTGGTAATATAGACAAAACAACAAAACATGCTTAATATGGAATTATCAGTTTACAGTGTTACATTTCCTTGGTGAGATTAAGGCTCATGCTGCGAATTTGTATTAAAGACACCTTTGAGAATATTTCCGTCAGAATGTTTTAACCTTGGGATCAGGTTTGAAGGAGTATCAGATATAAGGTGACAGAAGCAACAATAACTAACCCCACATATGCCTGGTTTGAAAGCTCAATAGAACCATAAAGAAAAGCACAGCTGGTGTGGTGGTATTATAAAAGCACAAAGAAAAATATCCATCTCCTTGACTCCTTGCTCCACTCACTCTCCAGCATTCCTCATCTCCTGTTATAAAGATTAAGCACATACCTCCCACCTCCTCAGTTTTCCCTTGTTGTTGTTTTCTGAACATTCAAAGAGCCTTGTCATCAGTGTGACCTATTTCAAAATATGCGGCTACAAAATTAAAGCCATTCCATCTCCATTCCTTCATTAACTCCTATTTCTTCAGCACAGCTGGATCTCATGCAGTCCTTTGAGAGAAGAAATATTAACAAATGACCTGGCTTTAAAGTTTTCACAGAGAAAAAAACAGCTTTAACAAGTCCGTTTCTAACAAAAGACATTTTTTTTAGTTCTCTATGTCTTAAGATGTGGAAAACAAGGTCCCAGCTTTTAGGGGGTTAGTACCTCATTTTTTTTTTTAATACGATGCTTGTTTGTGTGCATCTTAAGTGGTGGAATTGTTGAAAATGCTAGGATACAAAAGACTGATTCAATTTCAGAAAAGGGCACATTTCAAACATTAGTAAAATCGTACTTCAGAACAAGTAATATTGGCCTTGGGATGTGTGGCATGGAAGAGCATAACCCCCATTCTTCCAGGAGAGAAGAAATCACTTCCACATATTTATTCCTACTGAGAAATATGTTTTCTTGTAAGGAGTTTTGAACCTTATTGTATATTTTTATTTAGACATATTTATAGAGCACTTTATATTAAAAAACTCAATACTAGCCATTATGAGGGAAACACAAATAACTATAACTTAAATGCAAAAGAAAAAACAAAATAATAAGAGTAGACAGTTCCAGGAATAATCTCTTCTGGCTTCCCCAACGCTATCTGATGAAGCACCTGACCTGAACCCAGAAGCAGTGGGTTCAAACCACTGAGTCCCCTCTATCGTCCTGTCCAGCAGATGGGGCTGACTTAGATAGACCTCCTTCCCCAGTACAATTGTATTGTGCCTGAGGATTTCTGGAGTGCCCTTGGAGGCAGGCTGCATTCCTCATTCTAGCTCAGACCCAGTGCTCTTTCCTTTCTAGGGGCTCTCTGACTCTGGCATTTTATGGCTCCAAGTTGCTCCAGACCAGCTCTCATCAAACACTTTTGGATACAAAATCAGCAAGAGTGGTTTGGGTAGAATGAGTTAGGAAATAAATATTAAGTATTGGCTCCTGGGTCCTAAAGTAGGAACTAAATTGAATTCTGTTCTTCAACAAAGTATGATCAGGCTTTCTAATGTGTAGTGTTAACATTTCACAGAACAATGCCAAGTACTCAAATTTCACACAAGAGAGGGAATGAGAGAGAACAAGAGAGAGAGGGAAAGAAAGAAAATTATTGACAGTCATAAAAATATAGTTTTTGCTTACGTTTCATAACACCAAAGAATTTAAACTAATTCCAGAAGAAATATATATATGTATTTTTTTTAATTAATGAAATAACCCACCTAGATAGACTTATCTGATACCCTCTTAGGTCTCCGTGACTGTGGTTGCTTCTGAGGTAACTGACTGAGGGGAGCTGCATGCATTCTGTCAACCTTGTTACATGTGAAGGAAGGGAGGTGATGTCAAATTAAGGGAGTCTACTGCATAGTAAGTACTGGGACAAGTTCATACAAACTGTTTTTGGAAAATAATTTGCAAGACTCGAATTACAAAGGCTCACGTATATATGGCCAGAATTATGTAAAAGCCATCTGTACTTTAGTTACTCTACCTAATTCTATTTCATTAGACTTACTCTTGACCTACATGCTGGTATACTGTCATGTGTAATTTACAATTTTTCATAAATATATCCTTGCATCCAATGAAATTACTATCTTTACCAAAACTTATGAGAAAGATACAAGGGCAGAGAGAGAAAAACTGTCTTCCTTACATCTGGTTTTGTGGACCCAGAGAAAGTAGGCCTCCGCTTGTGTGAATCATCATGATTTTGAGAAATTGCCTGCAGTCTCCTGAGATTTCTTCTGCCTAATTTTAATACCAATTGCTTACCTATTTCAAAAATGAAGCAGCAAGCAGGAATGCTAATCCTGAACTCTCTATCTTGCTCCATAATAGATTCAGCATCTTTGAGAAGATAATACCTTTATTTCAGTGAGCAAAAAGGCCTTTACAGACCTTTCATTAAATCATAAAACAACCTGTGACAAAACTACAGGGTACTATTATTATCTTCCATCTCCAGATGGAAAAGTGAGGGAGAGAAAGAGTTAGTTTTTTAGGATTACCTGGCTGATGACTAGCATGCTGGCCCTGCAGTGTCTAGGGTCTGGTCTGTCCATACCCCAGGACTGCTTGAGTCTGCCCCGCTGCTACATTGCATGCCATCCTTTTGGAAGCATACCTATTATTGATATATTGCTGGACAAGTATTTACTCATCAAATGCTTTGTGAATTACAAGTTATCATTGTCATAATTAATTAATTAATTGTTTCAGTTGAACTGTAGTCGACACACAATGTGACGTTAGTTTCAGGTCTACAACATCATGATTCGACACTTCTATAGGGTATGCTACGTTTGCCACGAGTGTGTAGCTACCATCTGTCTCCAGTGATTATTTCTTGCCCAGTCTCTTAGCGATAGTTGCTGAACAAAAGCTCCTGGATGAAATTAAGCCAATCAGATTCTATATCCCTTAGTTATCTGAAACATGAACAAAAACACTTATGCATTAAGAATATGTTGATACTCTTGGCACCTGGATGGCTCAGTCGTTAAGCGTCTGCCTTCGGCTCAGGTCATGGACCCGGGGTCCTGGGATCGAGCCCCGCATCGGGGCTCCGCGGGAAGCCTGCTTCTCTCTCTCCTATTCCCACTGCTTGTGTTCCCTCTCTAGCTCTCTCTCTCTCTCTGTCAAATAAATAAATAAATAAATCTTAATTAAAAAAAAAAAAAGAATATGTTGATACTGGCTTGTAAAATGAGAGTACTCCAGAGCGGAAGAAGTTCAATGAACTTGTACAGCAGAGTCCTTGGGGTCTCCCTGGTCTGTGGCCTTCCTGCAGTTTTATTGTTCAATTCTTCAATTGATTTATGATCTACCATAATTTTCTTCATTTTTCCTTAAGAGGCATATGACCAAAAGTAAGTTTTAATTCAGTATGGCTTGTGGCTCTCTTTTTATAAAGGCAATTTAGTGACATCTCAAGTAAAATTTAAAAAAAAAAAATCTTCTGATCAAAAAATTACTAACATTGCCAAATGATGTTTCTTCTATCATCCCCAAACTAGCTTAACCTTCTTCCTCTAAGTGCTGTGAACATGCTATCTTTTACCTAAGGAAATAGTCGCTCAAAACCACGTTTTACAATGTCCATTTTAGTTTGAGCTCATTTTTTTATTCATTGATATGTCAGCAAAATTAAATTAAAAATAGCTAGACAAACATCTTGTAGCTACTGACTTTTAAGTACAATACAATTTTTCTTAAAGAGATATTTATGTATTTGATGAGGGGAAGCAAAAGGAGAGGGAGAGAGAGTCTCAAGCAGACTCTGTGCCAATCTCATGTCCCTGAAATCACTACCAAAGCCGAAACCAAGAGTTGGTCGCTCAACCGACTGTGCCACGCTGGTGCCCTGAGTACAATACAATTTTGATGGAAAAAAAAAATTAACACTAAAAATGCACAACTGCTAATAATTTATTAATTCATTTCCTACAAAGTATGAAAAAGAAAGTAGGGTAAAATAAATAATTTTTTTCTTAAGATACTTAGAATCTGCATAGAATAATATGGAAAGGACCAATGATAAATTGTCTTGATTTGATTTCTGTGTCTGTTGCTAGGTCCCTTTATTGTCACTTCTTGAGTTTTCCTGCAAAACAGTGGGGGTGAGAGGTTAAAAAGACTAGGGGCAGTGGGATTATGAGGATATCTAGATTAAATCCTCTGGCCATAAAATCCTTAGGAATGTCTTGAAGGACTACAAAACCATATACAAATCAAACCTTTGCATTTAACATAATAAGAGAACACAATTTTGATAAATATTTTTATATGTAGATATCATAGTCATATGTTATCATTGCTATTTTCAAGGGCAGTTATGGGGAAGTTTTGAGGAAAATTATATATGCAATTTGAAGAAAAGCATATATGCAACTCCCAACCACCAGAGGTGATTAATCAGAAAAGATGTAGTCGGTATTATATATATGCAAAAAACCCAAACAGATATACATACACGTATGTAAACAATATATAGGTGAATATCCATGAGGGATTATGACCAAGAATATATTTTTTTTAAAGATTTTTATTTATTTATTGAGAGAGAGAGAGAATGAGAGAGAGGAGGGTCAGAGAGACAAGCAGACCCCCCGCCGAGCAGGGAGCCCGATGCGGGACTCGATCCTGGGACTCCAGGATCATGACCTGAGCGGAAGGCAGTCGCTTAACCAACTGAGCCACCCAGGCGCCCTGACCAAGAATATTTTTAAAGATGTTTTCACACTGTCATTATTTTTCTATTCTATTTGGATTGAAGGGGGTAAAATTAGTGGATATGCCAAAATTAATTTTGTTGCAATGCCGAGATACGGAGAAATTTTTGACACAGTTTATGGAATCAGTCAGATTGAGCTCAAATGCAAACTCTGCTGCTTTCTAATGTCCTCATTCTCAATTTCCTTACTTGTAAAAGGGAGATAATGCCATGTCATAGTGTTGTTGAAAAGAGGAAATAAAATAAGTACCTAATGGTCACAGCACAGTTTAAGCTGTATTTATTATCATTATTGATCACATGGAAAATTGCCCGACAGCACCCACATTGGTGGTGGTGGTGGAAGGGTGGTTAGAGCTTTAGCATAGTAGAGGACGGACAAGTATTCCAGGAAGGACTAACTACACATAATATCCATAACTAACTATACATAATATCCAATCTGCCCTTAAGTTTAACATCTGGTTTTAAGGAGACTAACTCAAAATCATACACAGCATGTAGACCTAAGAGTCAGTGAGAAGAATCTTCCTAGAAACATTGACTGAAATATAATGAAGTTGCATATATTTACAAAGCAACTACATTGATGTATGAACTGTCACAAATGCTTATGTTGCCTAAGAATATCTGTGATTTTCCTATTTATTAAGTAGCAACATTATTGCTTTTCACAATAAAATATTCATATGACAATGAATGCATTGTCATAATTAGTGGAAAAAACATAAAATATTCATTTTGTTTTCATTGTCCTTTTGAAAGGAAAAAGAAACATTATAAGGGGGATAAATATTCGATTAATATTTAAATGATAAAATATATTCTTTTTCTTGAAATCAACTTACATCAAAGAACTGTAATAAATGTTATTTTTAGCTTTTAGTAATTTTTAAAATATTTCAATAAAATGTTATAGCTGCTTTTTGGTCATTTTGTCTTTCTGTATCTTCCTACTTGAGTGTACATCATTTGTCATGCAGGGTGTTACTGGATGCTACAATCAAAAAAAAAAGAGAGAGAGAGAGAGAGAGAGAAAGAGAGAGAAGATTCTTACTTCTCAGTGCTTGTGAGTATGAGATTGAACTGCTGTAACTTCTAGTTTTCAATATATAGTTACATGGGTCAGGCTATATGTTACGTGGGTCAGGCTACATGCTGACTTGTGAACTCACTGTTCCCACAGGATTCATAAACAGATGAAACATCAGTTTATTTGGGTTGATATTGACTGATGTTTCTCTTAAATAATATTGTCAGTATACCATTCCAGTAACAACACAAAAGAAGCAAGCTTTTCTTTTTTTTTTTCCAATAGTAAGCTGCATCTCAATATTTTTTCCTTATACAAGGGGAAAATGTCCTCAGTTACTGCTATACTGCTTGATATAGACTCAAAATGATAATAAAGTTGTGAATTTCTAACAGTTAATTAGCAGACCATTGTTGAATGCACATTGTGTATGGGTAATAAGATATCATAAGCAATACAAAATATTGTGAAGGGAACAAAATTTTTAAAAATGCTTTAGTTTCAAGAGTTTCACTTTAGAGTCCAAATTTTAAAGTATTAACATTGGTAATACCATTGGATTTTGTTTTATTTTTTAAGAATCTTTTTTTTTTTTTTTTTGTAATCTCTACACCCAGTGTGGGGCTTGATTCTACAACCTTGAGATCAAGAGTCACATATTGCACCGACTGAGCCACAGGAGCCCCAATAATCACCATTGGATTTTAAATTCTGTGTGTGTTTGTGTGTGTGTATATGCCCTGTTTATTTGTTGTGAGTCCTTAAATAAATTAATCTCTCTAAATATAAGATTCTTCATCTATAAAATGGCAATGATGATGATGATGATAATGATGATGATAGACACATATTTCATGGCTTTGTGATAAGAAGTTTGTGAGATAAATTATATATAGGATTTAGAACACTGCCTAGTGCGTAGTATATATTTAATAAAAGCTGAGGTATTTTTTACTACAAAATCTTAGCAGTTATTTTGTAGTATATGTTTTAATAAACAAACGGTTATTTAAATGACTAATTTTTCCTGCTATACTGAACTTGAATTATGCATAATGAAATATGAAATAAATGAAAAGGCATCACTACATATTTACTCACATATTATTCTTTATTTTAAGGGAAATTATATTTCTTTAATTTTATGAAAACTGTTATAGATATTCTAGAAAGGCTTAAACTATTCAAAATATCCTTAGTGTTTCCTGTCTTACTGTCAATTAAATTCCTTGAGCTTTAAGTGACACAATCTTACGGTTTATACTTCAAGGGGATATTTGCATGGAAAAAAAAACCTCATAGGTTCTGTCAACAAAATACTAGCAAATCAAATCCAATAATGTAAAACAACAACAACAAAACAAAACAATTATACATCCTGACGAGTTTATCCCAGGTATGCAAGGATGGTTCAACATTAGAAAATCAATTAATGTAATTCATCATATAAATAAACTAAGTTCAGAAGCAAATGATAGTAGCCTAACACTAGGTCACAGTGTCTACATCATTCACCTCACTGCATCTCATCACATAGACATTTTATCATCTCACATCATCACAAGAAGAAGAAGGGTGAATACAGTATAATATAGTTTGAGAGACAGAGACAAACCATGTTCATGTAACATTTATTACAGTATATTATTATAAAGCTAATCTATTTTATTATTAGTTGTTAGCAATCTCTTACTGTGTCATGTTTATGAATTAAACTTTATTATAAGGATGTATATATAGGAAGTATATATTATAGGGTTCAGTACTATCTACATTTTTAGGTATCTACTGGGGGTCTTGAAACATATCCCCTGTGAATAAAGGGAGCTACCATAGTGATAGACTTGAAGTTTTCCTTGCTAAGATCAGGTAAAAAGCAAAGATTTCCGTCTCACCACTCCTTTTCAACATTGTGCTGGAAGTTCTAGCTAAAACAGTAAGACCAGAAAAGGAACTAAAAGGCATAAAGATTTGAAAGGAAGAAATAAAACTGTCTGTTCTTACATGACAAGACTGTCTATGTAGAAAATGCAAAAGAATTGACAACAACCAAACAGAAAGCCCTCTTGGCACTATTAAGTCATTATAACAAGGTCATAGGATACAAGGCCATTATAACAAGATTGCATGATACAAGGTCAATCACTTTTCTATATACCAGCAATGAGCACATGATTTGATTAAAAGCAGAATTTACATGAGCACTCCCCAAAAATGCAATACTTAAGTATAAATCTAACATAATGTACAAGATCTTTGTGAGAAAAACCCACAAAACTGTGAGGAATGAAACCAAAGAAGAACTAAATAATTGGAAAGAGATTCCATGTTCATGTGTAGGAAGACTCAATACTGTAAAGATGTTAGTTCTTCCCATCTTGATCTATACATTCAAGGCAACCTCAATCAAATCTCACCAAGTTATTTTGTGGATAAGAACAAATGGATTGTAAAGTTTATATGATAAAGTTTATATGTCTCTTCTATTCCAGAATAGACAAAACAATATTTAAGGAAAAGAACAAAGTTGGAGGACTGACACTACCCATATTTAAGACTTACTATAAAGCATCATTAATCAAGACAGTACAGTACTGGTAAAAGAATAGAAAAATAAAACATTGGTACAGAATAGAAAGCCCAGAAATAGACCCTCATACATATTGACAGCTAATCTTTGATACAGATTTTATACCCTTCACAAAATTTTATACCCTTCACAAAATTATATACCCTTCACAAAATTTTATACCCTTCACAAAAATTAACTCAAAATGGATCATAAATTTAAGTGAAAAATGCAAAACTATAAAACTCCTAGGAAATAACATAAGAGAAACCATAAATGACCACAGGCATGACAATGACTATTTTTTTTTTTTAAAGATTTTATTTATATATTTGACAGAGAGAGACAGTGAGAGCAGGAACACAAGCAGCGGGAGGGGGAGAGGGAGAAGCAGGCTTCCCCCCCAAGGAGGGAGCCCGATGTGGGACTTGATCCCAGGACCCTGCGATCATGACCTGAGCTGAAGGCAGATGCTTAACGACTGAGCCACCCAGGCGCCCGACAATGACTATATGATACAACACCAAAGTCATGATCCATGAAATAAATAATTGATAAGCTGTATTTTATTAAAATTAAAAACTTTTGCTCAGTGAAAGATAATGTCAAGAGAACAAGAACACAAGCCACAGACTGGAGAAAATATTTGCAAAAGACACATTTGTATGTGACAGTTATTCACAATATATAAAGAGCTCTTATAATTCAACATTAAGAAAACAACCACCCTGATGTAAAAAAGGGAGTAAATACTTCAACAGATACTTCAGCTAAGAAGATTTATGGATAATAAGCATATGAAAAGATGCTAAACATACGTTAGTAAGAAATGCAAATTAAAACAACAATGAGATATCACTAACATCTATTGGAATGGCCAAAATCTGAAACACTACCAACATCAAATTTGGCAAGGATGTGGAGCAACAGGAACTCTCAGTAATTCCTGGTCAGAGTACAAAATGGTATGGCCACTTGGGAAGACAGTTTGGCAGTTTCTTACAAAACTAAGCATGCCATATGATCCAACAATTGTGCCCCTTTCAACTACCCAAAGCAGTTGAAAACTTACATCCACACAGTAAAACCTGTGCACAGATGTTTATAGCAGCTTTCTTCATAACTGTCAAAACTTGGAAGCAATCAAGATATATTTCAGTAAATTAATGTATGAACTGTGTATATCCAGACAGTACAATATTATTCAGTGCTAAAAAGAAATGAGCTATTAGGGCGCCTGGGTGGCTCAGTTGGTTAAGTGACTGCCTTCGGCTCAGGTCATGATCCTGGAGTCCCGCGTCGGGCTCCCTGCTCAGCAGGGAGTCTGCTTCTCCCTCTGACCCTCCCCCCTCTCATGCTCTCTCTATCTCATTCTCTCTCAAATAAATGAATAAAATCTTTAAAAAAAAAAAGAAATGAGCTATTAAACTATGAAAAGACATAGAAGAACCTTAAGTGTACATTACTACATGAGAGAAGCCAATCTGAAAAGGCTATATACTGCAAAAATCCAAGTATAAGACATTCTGGAAAGGGGAAAACTATGGAGACAGTAGAGAGATCAGTGGTTGTCAGGGATTGGGGATAGAGAAAGGTGAATAGGCAGAGAACAAAGGATTTTAGGGCTGTAAAAATATGCTGTATTATAATAAAATCGTAATGAATGCATGTTATTATACATTACCCAAGCTCATAGATTGTTTAACACCAAGAGTGAACTATAAAGTAAACTATGGACTTTGGGTTACTATGATGTCTCAGTGTAGGTTTGTCAATTGTAACAACTATACCACTCTGGTTGGGGACGTTGATAATTGGGCTGGCTACATATGCTGGGGGCAGGGGACAAATGGCAAATCTCTGTACCTTCCTTTCAATCTTGTTTTGGCCCTAAAACTGCTCTGAAAATATAAAGTCTTAATAAAATGTCTTAAAAAAAACCCTCACAAATCAAGTGAATGGAAGATATTTTATTTATAAACATTGCTCAATATCAATAGCAGTCCAAACATAGAGCATAGAGAGCTGCTTACTCTGGGTTTTTTTGACTTGCTTGGATTAGGAAAGAAACCTATGGTTATTTTGCCATCATCATCCATTTCACATCATAAGGTCATTATATTCAATCATGCCTGTGGTCACAGAGGTGACTATAGAGTGATGCTGTGTTTGTTGGTGGGAAATTCCACAAATCCTGTCTTCTTGATGTCAAATTCTTAGCATTAAAGTTGCCAAAATTCTAGCACAATGAGGATATACTTACAGTTTTTAGAATAAAGCTAGGGCTTTTTTCCTTACTTTATAAAGTCTCTGAGGTTTAAGAGAAAATAAAATGGCCTTTAATTTACTTCATAATGCAAAGAACATAAATTCAATTCTAAACCCAGTATATATAGACACTTCTGCCTCATACACACACATTTATACACATGCCATATCTATTGTAGTGAGTGCAAGTTCATTATTTGGGAACATTTTGTTGTGGAGTGCAACTGGATTTTTTGTTTTGTTAACTTGTCAATTTTGTTAATTTGTGATTGTTGCATTCTAAAGCATGCCAATTAAAAAAGGTTAATCTGGGGTTTAAGATTATTTTAAGGTAATTCCTCAACTACTGTTTTCTATAATAAAACTGAACTGATACTCAGTTCAAAGTACCATAATCACCATGTTTAAATGTTTCTATGATGAACTAGGAGCGTTCACCAATTGATCTTTCAAATGTTTCCAATCAGTACTATTCCAGCAGTTGAAAAGAAGGGGACTACATAGAGCACATGTTCCCCATTTGATGCATGTGTGTTTTATCTATATATTGGGAGAATAAATTACTTCGTATTGAAATATTTATCCATATTTCTCATTAGTTTTTCAGTGTAATCATATTTTGTTCATTAATGATTAGAAGGTTAAAACTTGGTATACTGTGATGTGAGAAAGGCTTGTTTTTTTACATTTTTCAATACAACTGATACATAGATATGACTCTTGTTCAAATCTTCAAAAAGTAGCACACACACACAAAAAATATGTATAATCAGTTCACTTCAGTATGTATCTTTTGTTTTTGAAAGTTAAAAAAGAACATTTTATTATTGGTGAGAAGAATAGATATGCTATTCTCATTATATATCATCATTAAAAGTAACATGCTTTAATGTATTTATTCTGGAAAAATTAATTGCAAGTTAAAAAGTAGTTTTTCCTTGCTGTATTTTTTTGTGTCTAGCACATTTCACAGGATTCCTCAGTCACTATTGGGTGCTTATTTCTGAGCATTAAAAAAAAAAGTTTAACTTAGAGTTAAAAATAATAGTATGATCAGGTACAAAAATTAAAAAAATAGTTAAATATGAGGAAATGAGCTCAAAGCAAGATCACTTATTTACAAGGCTTTTCTCTCACTAACTAGTTGCATGACTATGATATGAGTTGTCATTTTATGGGTTTTGTTTTGCTTTTTTAACAAATAACTTTATTTCTTTCCAGGACTAATGCTTCCAATTAAGATAATCTTCCACTGGGTACACAGAGACCATAACAGAAAACAACAACAATACATCTATTTGGTGTTTATTCTCTCCCAAGTGCTCATTATCTCACTTAAATCTAAATTCAAACCAACAAACTAGATCTTATTATTAAATTTATTTTATATGTAAAGAAACAGAGGATCAGAAAATTCCTAAATTCAGAGAAAGACATGTATCATATGACCTCACTGATATGAGGAATTCTTAATCTCAGGAAACAAACTGAGGGTTGCTGGAGTGGGGGGTGCGGTGGGAGGGATGGGGTGGCTGGGTGATAGACACTGCGGAGGGTATGTGCTATGGTGAGCGCTGTGAATTGTGCAAGACTGTTGAATCACAGATCTGTACCTCTGAAACAAATAATGCAATATATGTTAAGAAAAAAAAGAAGAAGAAGAAGAAGAAGAAGAAGAAGAAGAAGAAGAAGAAGAAGAAGAAGAAGAAGAAGA
>NC_058404.1:177841139-177916831 GCF_002201575.2 Neomonachus schauinslandi
GAAGAAGAAGAAGAAGAAGAAGAAGAAGAAGAAGAAGAAGAAGAAGATAGCAGGAGGGGAAGAATGAAGGGGGGGAAATCAGAGGGGGAGACAAACCATGAGAGACGATGGACTCTGAAAAACAAACTGAGGGTTCTAGAGGGGAGGGGGGCGGGATGATGGGTTAGCCTGGTGATGGGTATTAAAGAAGGCACGTTCTGCATGGAGCACTGGGTGTTATGCATAAACAATGAATCATGGAACACTACATCAAAAACTAATGATGAAATGTATGATGATTAACATAACAATAAAAAAGAAAAAAAGAAAAGTCTTTATTTTTACAGAAAAAAAAATTAAAAAAAAAAGAAAATTCCTAAATTAATCACGACTATACAACTAAAAAAAGAAGGAACCAGGATTTTGGTTTAGGGTTATCTGATTCTACAGCCCATGTACTTAACCATTCACCATATTGCTTATGTTAAACTGTACACAAGTCCAGTTTTTCTAAGTAATAATTAACTAGGAATAAAGATCAGGACATTATTCCTTTAATAATTTTTGCTATCAACATTAGATTTCTTTATTTAACATATTTTTGAAGAAAATGAAATATTAAAGTATTAAAATATAATATTTTATTATGACATACATCATAATTTGGAGCAAAATTTAAAGAAATAAAAATACTAGCTATAGCCTGTCCATGGAAACCCTCATTAGTAAATGTTCTAATGTTTCTATTACTGTCCTTTGGTGTTAATTAGATTTAACATCTTCCAAACACTGTGGTTTCCAGATCTTACTGGAAAATGTGTGAAGTTCTTAAACAACTACAATTTTTAGTAGAAATTTTAAGGCCAGCAGTTCATCTTTGCTATAGTTATGCTTAACCCAGTAAGAATAGCTGTGTTAATGAAGAGAATAAGTTTTCTGCCTTTTCTGCCAAATCAATGAATTCTTTGTAAGTTTATTTTGTTTTCTTGGAAGGAAAACAAATAGATGTGATAGCATGTTGGCTAGATAGAACCTTATTTTTGAAGTCAGAGCAAATTTTAAAATTCCAACAGATATTTTTAGAAAAATATCAATTGCTTTAGCATTTAACCACTTGGTCATCCTAATCTCTTCCAATTAGATAACTTAATCTTAAATATATATTGATTATTTTCTTTAAATAATTGTTGGCTCAATAGTTTCTTAGCCTTCCTTTTGAAACTAATGACTTAAAAATCATGTGGTAAAGACTTAGTAAAAGTAATTCGTAATAAACCATATATTCTTTCTTTGTTTTGGAAGCTATATAATGGAAATATCTTTGACATAGAACTGTTGGTTATAAGGATAAAAAATGTATGTGAAAATATTAAAGTATTGGGGAACCTGGGTGGCTCAATCGGTTAAGCATCCAACTCTTGATTTCAGCTCAGGTCATGATCTCAGGGTTGTGAGATCGAGCCCCAGGCCAGGCTCCACACTCAGCATGCAATCTGTTTGTCCATCTCCCTCTGCTCCTCCCCCCACTCATACACTCTCTCTCTCTCTAAAATAAATAATAAATAAATAAATAATAAAATCTTAAAAAAATAAAGTATTGATCACATTTATAATTGCATTGTGTAAGCAGTTGGTACATTTTCTGTTGTGGGCCAGATAATAAATATTTTAGGCTTTGCAGGCCAAACAGTCTCTGTCACAACTACTCAACTCTGGCATTATATTATAAAAGCAATCATAGATAGTACAGAAACAAATGTGGCTGTGTTCCAATAAAACTTTACTTAAAAAAATAGGCAGTGGGCCCTGAATTATATTTTATACAATAGTTTTAACTTATTTTTACAATTAATCAATAGTTAATATTATACTACATAACATGAACATATAAAAAAATCTATAGAGTTCAGCCATCAGAAAGACAAAAATTAAATGTTTACATATATGTGTACATATCAACACTTCTCATAATTGTCTTGTACATTATGGGATGGAAGTATTTTAGTGATCAAGAAGGGAGAGTAATCAGTAAGGATTTAGGTAGTGGCGATAGTTAGCCAGGAGAGAAAATCTGTTCACACATTGAGCAAGGAGAAGGCCTGGCCTCTACATAACTTCATACTGCTTCTTAGTCCCAGCAACTTTCTTATATTTGCTGCTCTCTATGCTCAGCAAACCTACTTATGATTCCCCCAACCTCTGAAATACTTTGCTGTCACTTTGCCTATGATTCTCTTTTCCATACTCAGGCTCATCTGTATGCATTGACCTCATACTCATTTTCCAATTTCAGTATCAAAATATTTATTCTGAAGAAAGCATTTTATGATTCCTTCAAAGTATTCCTCACTATTGAATACTCAGACCATTTTCCACCACCTGGTTGGGAGATCCACATTCTACATATTAATATCACTTTGTGTGTGTTTCTCCCCACTCTTATTTTAGTCTGTGAAATACTTGAGGGTCTTATTTATTTGTAGAGTTTGATGTTGTCTAGTCACCTGACCAAAAACATTGAGACATAGAATAGTGTATCTGAATTGAATTAAATGCCTTCAATATGAATTGAAAGAAAGGAGTAAACTCTTATACCCAGGGAACCAACAAGTGTTTGAAACATAGTGCTACCAAGAGCTGAATAACCTATTGCTTGCACCTGTAACCAGTCTTTTACATTAACCCTTTTAGCTGTATTTCCATCAGCCTAGGCCAACATCATGATGGTAGTATCCATCTTGACCAGCAAATTTTTAAGTGTTTTTCCTACTGTTTTCAAAAGTGATGTTAAAGTGTTTATACCGTGGAAAAGAGCACTATTCAGTCACCCGTATGGTTTTATGAACTATCTAAATGTGAAAATACCTCCCAATCTTTTGAACACTGACTTTTATCTCACAGGAATCTTTTAACTGCTCACCTAACTGCAAATGTTTTACTAATTTGATAACTATGTTTTTCCTTTATTTTCCTAGTTTATGATATCTTGGTTGGAGAACTTTTAACTTCAAAGGTAGGTTTGCATGTGGTATCCATGTTGTCCTTATTTCACTAATATTTTAAAAATCCCATATGTGCTCTTTGCACCCATGACCATCACAGAACATGTATTTAGTTGACGTTAGTGCTGCTTGTCAAATGTTTTTAGTTCTCCTACTTTCTTGACTCAAAATTAGAAGTCATTTCCTGCCCCATTTGAGGGTGGGTGGGGCTATATGACTAGTTCTAGCTAAAGATTTGTGAGCATAAATGAAACATGTTACTTCTGGGCCAGGCAATTAATTGTCACTGTAAGACCCTCCACACCTCAATTTTCACTCTGTCATGGTCACTAACAATAGTCAGTGTGTTTGCTCACCTGTCAGCCTGTCTCCAAGTGACATAACTAGCAGAATTGCTAACCTATAATGGACATGCAAAACGAACAATATGTATATATATATGAACAAAACATATATTTTGTGTTGCTTGAGCCACCAAGATTTTGGGATTGATTCTCACCACAGCATAACCTAGTCTACCTGAAGTGACACAGAAATCAAACCAAAAGAGGGATGTTGTGGGGCACCTGGGTGGCTCAGTCGGTTAATTGTCTGCCTTCGTCCTGGGATCGAGCCCTGCATCAGGCTCCCCATTCAGCAGGGAGTCTGCTTCCCCCTCTGTCCCTCACCCTGCTCGTGTTCTCTCTCTCTCTCTCACTTTCTCTCATTCTGTCTCTCTCAAAAAAAAATAAATAAAATCTTAAAAAAAAAAAGAGGGATGTTGCTCTCACAAAAGAAACAAACCTAAACACATGGCAGTGTCTTAAGGATGGGCCATTTGAAGGTGAGGAAACTGAAAAATGGAAATCCATGCTATGTAGTGGCAAAACATTTGATTAAACAATCACTTGAGATAGTTTGACAGTCATAATACATAGGTAGTGATGTTGTAGTATTCAGAAAAGAGATTGGATAGCAAAATGATAGTAGTCAGCGGTGGATGTAGCATCTGCATTAGACAAGATATTACAATTAAGAAATGATTTCAGTAAATAATTGGGCTAGTTGAGATCAGAGATAAAAGAGTTCAGAAACAGGGACAATTTTAAGTTGGAAGTAGGTATTACTTCTTTTTTTATTTTATTTTATTTTATTTTTTGGAAGTAGATATTACTTCTTAACACTAAGGAAATAAAGATCAAAATGAGGAAAGTCAAAAGCAAAACGTCAAACTCTAACTTGCAAGAGGATCAAATCAAATAGAGAACTATTACATTGATTTTTAAAGTTTCTGAAAGATTTAATGTGGTTTTCAGAAAATCTATTTTGTTGGCAAAATTGTTCAGAAAAAGTTCGAATGATGTAACATGCTCACTAAAGTTGATAAGCTTGACTTATTTGTGATTAAGTTAAGAGAAACAGGGGTGTCCCAAACAGAATTGTGATTGTAGTTACTGGTACTGACTGGACTCCAATTGTTAAGAAGGTGAGTAAGTTACTGAGAGAGTTGTACTGCCAAAAGAACCATAACTTACACTAAAAAAGACTGTGACTGTCCAAGGCTTAAAATGAGCTTTCTCCAGAAAGGAACAAAGGAGGATATATTTTTCTACTTTGAACATCAGATGTGGCCAAAAATGATAACAAAGAGTAAAATCTCTGAAACAGATACAAAGAGCCACAGAGAATAATAGGTTGAGGGATTCATCCCACAGAGCAGAATCAGAGAATATTCAAAGAACATTCCTTAACACCAGGGTAAGAGTACCTCAGAAAAGTTAGTCCAGTGGTGATTTCAGGATTGCAATAGACTACTACATGCCGTGTATCTTCCCCTTTCTAAATGTGAGTATTGATTGAAGTTTTCTAGTATTTGTTGTACCATTTTATATTGGGTTGTGGGAGCAGATAACATATATTTATCTGGATCAAGAAGAGTCATATCTGGTCCTGATGTAGAGAATTTCACATATCACATCCATGCAACCACCAACATAGATGACTCAAAGATCCATCGCTTTTAGGTTGTTATTATTAGTTAGTGCTTATGAGTTGTTTACTTTGAGAATGCAGAAAGAAAAGTGAATCAGATATTTGGTGATCGGAAGTACAAATCGTGGTGGTCATAAAAGTGTTGTTGTTCAGCAAATATTTCTGGTTGGTTCTCCTTTTAGGCGCTTACAAGGATATACTTTTTGGCCCACTTCTAAGCGGATATAGCCAAGTGACCAGATATGGCTTTTGAGTTGTGAGTGGAAGGACTGATGATTAATCTCATTTGCCTCTGAAATAATGGCCAGTAAAATTGGAGATGGTGGCCATAAGTGACAGATGACTGAGGAGAAGAGTGTCTGACAAAACTTCAGTGGGGATGAATGGCAGTAAGAAATGCAAATTTGTGGTTTTCAAGTCACAGAGATTTTTGGAGGGTGTCTGTTACTCTGGAGTAATTTGACCTATGCTGACTGATAGAGCATACCTTTTCCAAACTAACAGTAAAAGCTGTTTCTTTCATAAATATATTTTTTTTCTTTAAAAAAAAAAACTACAAATAGATTATATGCATAACAACAAACTGTTTTAAGGACCTCACATTAAAAAAGTATGTTTTTATCAAGCCAATACAAAACTCTCTGTAATATTAAAAAGTCAATACCACATATAAATTTATTTAAATATGAAAACTCCATTATTAATACTTTATATTTCAGTACCATGTCAGTAAAGGCTGTAAATAATGGCACACAAAAAACAAATTTGTCACATTGAACTTTGAAAGGAAGTCAGGGTACTGTAAGCCTGAGGTTTATGACTACTTCCATTCTGCTTCCATGTTTGGAACTAACCTAAGTTAGTCTGAGAAGTAAGCTAATATATTTTTAAAAATATTATCTGAAGCATCATTGCTATTTTTTCCCGTGCTAGGTTGACAAAGAATGTTATCTCTGGAAGACTATTATTTAACTGATTTCTCTTTGAAAGTGAGAAATATGTAAACTGACCAATATTTCTCCTGTGCCTCAATAAGGCTAAAAACTCTACTGTTAATACTGTTGATTGTCAAAAGAAAATCTTCATACCAAGATAAATTCTTTAGCACTGAAACTTCCAAAAGTCATTGAATTTAAGACCTTCAAACTCAGAGATATTATACAAAAGCAATTTTTGTTCCTACTTTTTGCTTTTGCTTTTTCCAGTATTTTCCTATAACCAAGGGAAGATAATGAAGGCAGGATTTTTAAAACATTGTATACCTGTACAACTAGATATGTGACTCCGTAATCAATCTAGTAAGTATTTTTAGGAGAATTGGTGGAAAAAAGACATACAGGTGTTCTGAAAAGAAAAAAATTAAAAACCAAAACATAGCAACCTAGTTATGTACATATAATGGGGGACAATACACCATTGATTGGATGCATTTTGCTATGCATGTCAACACTACAAGAAAAACCATTAAATTATCCTAACTATATATTTTTGTCTTTATTATATCCTCCTTCCTCAGTCCAATTAAGGATCCAAAAATGAGGTTTTAATCTCTTAATATTAATATAAAATACTTCATCTGTCTCAGAAATGACCTTGCCTCTTCTGGGATAGCCACTCCACTAAACCTCTAGAATTTAGGTAAAATTCAAGAATGTTAATGATTTACTCAACCTAAAGTGCGAGTCCTACTTGTGGTGGAAAAACAGCAACATATAAATGAGATCAGTTATTAGCGGCTCCTTTCTCTGCTGGCCTGCTTCTCTCCTTGCCACCACAGCTAGTGTCGGTAACACAGCTATAAAAAAAAAAGAAATAGAAACTTGAGAATTCTCTGGCCGTGACCTACATCCACAATTCTGCTCTAACACATGCACCACACCAGGCTTGACCACTCCAGGTTTTCCCCAGGTAAATCCTTATTTTTCTATTGCTTTTTATTCCAAATTCCAATCTACCTGGGCCCCTTTATTTTCAAAAGCTTATCGGGTTTGTATGATTTTGGTGCATCATGCAAAGTCTGAGTTCAGGAGATTTTCTTTAATTATTCTATATTCTTCCTTTTTTTCCCATTGCCATACTGAAAAAAAGGTATGTATATTAAAAATCATATATATCAGGCTCTTAAATGGCCTCCTGAGCCTTTCTTTGCTTATAGCTCACTCTTCTTCACATAAGAAATAAACATGAGTCCAAGAGGTTTACATTTTTTTTTAAGATTTTATTTATTTATTTGAGAGAGAGAATGAGAGAGAGAGAGAGCACATGAGAGGGGGGAGGGTCAGAGGGAGAAGCAGACTCCCCGCCGAGCAGGGAGCCCGATGCGGGACTCGATCCAGGGACTCCAGGATCATGACCTGAGCCGAAGGCAGTCGCTTAACCAACTGAGCCACCCAGGCGCCCGAGGTTTACATTTTTATAAAGGTTTCCCTCTAATGTTCCTTATTTCCCTACCACTCAAGTTTGAAAAGTGAAAACACCTACTGAAGCACACAAATTTATGGGATAACTTTATTTTCATAATTACAGCCAACTCAATAAATAACTGGTCAACTCTTCTGCTGAAACAGCTAAAAATGCTGTATTATAATACATTTTTAAAATTGTTGAATTTTATCAATGGCCAGGGAATTGAAATCTTAATGCCAGTCCTGGGATTGAGTCCCATATCGGGCTCCTTGCTCAGCGAGGAGCCTGCTTCTCCCTCTGCCTGCCGCTTCCCCTGCTTGTGCTCTCTCTTTCTCTCTGTCTCAAATAAAGATAAAATCTTTAAAAAAATTAATTCCTCTGAGATGTCATAACCATAAGTCATGTTTGAAAATAAATTCACACTGGAGGGATGATGTAGAAGGTAAAAAAAAAAAAATCAAGGCAAAATTCTGTTTAAAATTAACATTGAATTGCCAGTATCCCAAATCCTGGAAGTAGGCAATATAAATCATCATGAGAAGTAGAGGAAACTACTTCACAATCAGGTCTGAAATAATTCTCACCAGTAACATTCCAGTGTATTATGTATTCCATAATACATGCAAGGACGGACAACCCAGAATTTTATAACTAGCAAAAACAAACAAACAGACAAATAAAAACAACACTTTCAATATGAGGAAGAAACGAGAATAACATGGTACATTTTCAGACAGGCAAACCTGAGTTGCCATGAGCAGATTTTATCAATAGGAAATTCTATAGTGTATAATTTAAGCAAAATGGAATAATTTAGAATCTAAAACATTAGATGATGAATAAGGATAAAGGTAAGCATATACACATCAAATTAATTGTATAAATGATAATAAAGTCTTCAGAGTTTATGACATAGTAGAAATAATTAATAATTAATTATTTTATTTTAATTAACTAATAATTAATAATTAATAACAATAAAATTTTATATACTATCTTATCTTTCATAATTAAATTCTTCCAACATTCCTAAAACATTTAGAAAGAGGATAGAGTTTTTATAAAGTTTAGAGTTTTGTATATTAAACTGGTTAAAATTTCTATAGTAATCACTAAAAGAAAAAGAGCAAATGAAAAATGGTTTGAGCAAAAAAATAAATAAATAAATAAAAAACATAATCGACTCCCCCCCCAAAAAAGGGCAAGGAAGGGAAAAAGAAAAAAGAAGCGATGAGTCAAATAATCAATGGTGTTAAATAATAATCCAGAATGGGCACCGTTTCACAAATACCGGATTGACAAACTTCAAAACTGCAATATTAATATACCACAGAGGATATAAAACAATAAGACCACTTACCAATTACAACAAGTGTGAGTATCAATTGGTATAATCACTTTGGAAGCAATTTAGCATTAACCTATAAAATTTAATATGTAAATCACTTTGAAATAAGAAAGTCAAACTTAGGTTTATACCTAGAGTAGCCTTACATGTATGCACCCTAAAACAGATACAAGAATCCCACTGCTTGGATGGAAACATGCTAGAAATAACCATCAAAAGTATAATCAATAAATAAGGAGTTATAGAGTTAATCAAAATAATTCTATACATCTGTAAAAATGAATTAATCAGTGCTGCAGTCAACTACATGGATGAACATTAGAAATAGCATTGAGAGAAGAAGGCAAATGATTCCATTTCCACGAAGTCTGCAAAACTTACAAAATTATGTACACTCTACTGATACAAACCTAATTAGTAAAGGGGCACCTAGGTGGCTCAGTCGGTTGACTTGCTTTTGGCTCAGATCATGATCTCAGAGTCATAAGATTGAACACTGCATCAGGCTCCGTGCTCAGCTCAGAGTCTGCTTGTGATTCTTTCTCCCTCTCTCTGAACCTACGCCCCCACCAAAATAAATAAATAAATAAATCTTTTTAAAAAACCACAAATTAGTAAAGTTCTAAAAATAATAAAAATTATAAACCTATATGTTGGCTAATTGAACATAATAAAAAATTTAAAAATTAAAAAAAATAAAAAAAAATTATAAACCTAAAATTCAGGTAATGGTTAATGCTGAAGTAGAAAGAGATTGGGATGCATTTAGCAGCTGATTTCCAATGTTGCTATTCTTTCTTCTTTGAAATGGATTATTATCTTTATCTTTAAATTTACTCCTACTTTATTAATGTTTTTATATATAATATTGAAGAAAAATGAAAACTAAAAATTTATGTATAAAATAGAAGTTATACGTGAGGTATATGATTTTAGGGAGAAGTCTTTATCTGGGTCTCTGTTTATCGAGCCTCTCCCAAAAATCTTGTGAACTTTTTTATATTAATTCAATCCTTTAACCTGTGCTTGCCAGCCTTCCTTCTTTCTCTTTGCTGTCATCATATTTTTTTATCCATTTAACTATGTATTTATTGATGGTGATGGATATTCTAAGAACTCTAAAACATATGATGAAATGTATTTTTACTTCTGGAAATATATATTAACAAAAGAATGATTTTTCTCCATATGATGCCATTGTTCTTACATGTTTTAATTTCCTCTATAAAGTTTTGATTTGGTGGTTTATGTAATTAAAACTCAAGAATTGTCCATTGGCTTGCTTTTTCTTTCTTCTTTTCTTTTCCTTTTTCTCTTTTCTTTTCTTTTTTCTTTTCTTTTCTTTTCTTTTCTTTTTTCTTTTCTTTTCTTTTCTTTTCTTTTCTTTTCTTTTCTTTCTTTCTTTCTTTCTTTCTTTCTTTCTTTCTTTCTTTCTTTCTTTCTTTCTTTCTTTCTTTCTTTCTTCCTCCCTTCCTTCCTTCCTTCCTTCCTTCCTTCCTCCTTCCTTCCTCCTTCCTTCCTTCCTTCCTTCCTTCCTTCCTTCCTTCCTTCCTTCCTTCCTTCCTTTCTTTCTTTCTTTTTCCCCAGAAACATTTTTCTCCCCTTGCTATGAATTTTGAGAGTTGGAAATCAGGACTCCACATGCACTAAAATGTTGTGTAAACTCTAAAGCTTTGTTTGTTTAGAGATTTTTTTTTAAAGTATGCTGTGGCTGTTCAATACATCCCACATCTTTATTATTTTATTTTATTTTTTTTAGATTTTATTTATTTATTTGAGAGAGAGACAGCGAGGGAGGGAACACAAGCAAGGGGATTGGGAGAGGGAGAAGCAGGCTTCCCACTGAGCAGGGAGCCTGATGCGGGGCTCAATCCCAGGACCCTGGGATCATGACCTGAGCTGAAGGCAGACGCTTAATGACTGAGCCACCCAGGCGCCCCTACATCCCACATCTTTAAACTTTTGTCTTGAGAAAAGAAAGATTATCATTTTATATTGTATCATCCAGTATTTAGCTGTTTTCATTTTTCTTTATTGTCTTCTGACAGGCAAAATAAATTAATAAATAAATAAAGCAAGCAAGCAAGCAAGCAAAACTGTGTAAACCTTTCACAAAAGACCTTAAGGTTTTATACTATTTTTTGGCACGGAAAGAAGTTGAAAGGAAACTAGAGCACATCCAAAACTGTACCCTTAGGTCAATGTGAAACAAGTATAAAATGATTAATATTTGAATATAGCTGTTTTTAAAGCTAGACACTCTTCTGTTTTGTTGGCCTTTATCCTAAACAAAAATAAAACATTCCAACAGAATATAATCTATACACTCTGGATGTCAATGTTTTGTTGGCAGAGTTGTTTCTTTTCATGTTTTGGCTATTTTATAAAATCTCCAAGTAAGTGTTAAATCTTGGTTTTATATCTTTATGTACAAAGAGCTTCTGTACCTCATAAGCAGTTTTAAAATCCTTTTGAGGAAAATACTGTGGAAGACACTCAAGTATTAGGTGCTACGGTTGATTCATCTCCATCAAAATATTAAGGAAGACACTTCTGCTTACAATAAAAGAGATCTGACTGAAACTGAGTATTAAGCTAAATTTATCTCAATCTTGGAACACTGAGAGAATCCACGACATGAAAACCACCAAAGTCTCAAATGCATGTGTAAGAATTATGTTGCCAAGTAGAAGAGCACAGTCCAATATGACAGACTTAAAGAAGATCAACGATGAAAGAGAGAAAACACATTCCACAAATAAAAGAACTTAAAGAGAATAATGTTAAATACCTGAACAGGTTTTCAAACAAAGAGTCAGAAAGACAAAAGAAGGAATTACCTCCCGAAAACAATAAATGCAGATTATTGTACAAGAACAGAAAAGTATAACAAAAGAAAAGGGATATTAAGATAAATTATAAAGAATTGTTTAAAATAAGGTATAATTTTTAAAATAATTTAAAAATATGAAGGGTATTAAGGAGGGCATGTACTGCATGGAGCACTGGGTGTTATACAAAAACAATGAATCATGGAACACTACATCAAAAACTAATGATATATTGTATGGTGACTAACATAACGTAGTAAATAATGTGTGGTGAGAGAGAAAAATAAAGAAAATAAAAATAAAAATATGAGGCAAATTAGCTGAATGGACATCATTCATGACAGAGTTGGTGATTAAATAAATGATCAGGCTGAGGAATTCTCCCAGAATGCACTGCAATTACAAGTACTGATAAAAATGAAAGACATCCAATAAGTCAGAGTCACAATATTCATCTAGTAAGATTTTCAGAAGGAGAATAAAACATATGGGAGGAAAGATAGATAATTAAGAATTTTCTAGAACTAAAAAGCCAAGATTTCTCATATGAAAAAACTCAGTGAGTGTTGAACAAAAAATTAAGGAGAGGGAAAGAAAAGAAAAAAGAAAAAGCACATACATTGATATACTATAATGTATCTTGAAAACATTGGGACTAACAATAAAATTCTAATAGCTTCAAGAATCAAAGACAGATTATCAACAATGTAATGAAAATGGACTATTTGTATCATATTTTAGCAAAGATATTTGATACAAGGAGAAATGGGAAAATATTTTCAAAGTGCCACATAAAAATTCTTTACACATAAAACTCTGTATCTACATAAATTATCACTCAAGAACAAAGATGTAATACAGACATTTTTAGATTATTAAAAATAAGAATATATAGGGCGCCTGGGTGGCTCAGTTGGTTAAGCGACTGCCTTCGGCTCAGGTCATGATCCTGGAGTCCCGGGATCGAGTCCCGCATCGGGCTCCCTGCTTGGCAGGGAGTCTGCTTCTCCCTCTGCCCCTCCCCCCTCTCATGTGCTCTCTCTCATTCTCTCTCTCAAATAAATAAATAAAATCTTTAAAAAAAAAAAATAAGAATATATATGAGTAAATCATCCTTTAAAGACCTATTTGAGAAAAGCTATTATGGCAAAAAGAAAAATAAAACACAATAGAGTGAATGTGAAAATAATTACAATACAGTTAAATTCTAAATGTAAATAATAAGTTACACATATGAATTGTACATGTCTGAATTTACAATTGTTATCAATATATATTGATAGATGACAGAAATATATAAAATTATTCAAAATTATTGACTTTCTAACAGAAAGGATAGCAAATCTGATTCATTCCAGAATATTTTAAGAAATAAAAGTTCATATGTATTAAAAATATGAGCAAACTCCTGGAAGAATAGATACAGTACCTAAAACTCCCAAATTAAATAAAAATCTTAGGGAAAAAGAAAAAAAAGGAAAGAAAGTATGGTACATATACATTTTATGGAAAGCTACCAAAATAAAATTATTCTTTCAAGAAGTGATGAGAACTAGTATCCTTTGGTAACTTAAAACAACCCTAATCACAAGCAGAGAATAATTATATTAAAAAAAAAAATAAGAGAATTTTAGTCTCTAAAGAACATGAACATAGTTATGAAGAACCCGCTCCTCTATATTATTTTACCAATTCACAATTGAAGGGAAATTCTACAATCTATTAAATGCTTAACAGGATACTCATTTTTTTCACTTCACAAATTAAAAACAAAAAAAATCTAAAAACAACCTTAAAATCCATCATTACTTTCTGTAGTAGAAGCACTCTAGTTTTTTACAACAAATATTTAGATATGAACAGCTGGAAGCTAAAAGTTTAAAAAAATGTCCTTTATTTGTAAACTAGAATTGATGTTGTGTAAAAACTACATGTATACCACCAGTGTGCTTGCTTACAAGAATACTGCCCGTGATTTGTGTGTACCTAAAACCCCAAGGTATAGATTTTCAGTATGAAAAATTGGAATCCCTCAATCTGACTAAACACAACCCATTGAACTACAATTTCTCAGGACATAGAGAACTTCACAAGATTGAAACGATAGGTTTTAAAACCTGTGTGGCTTCATTCCATCTGAAATACTGCTTTGAACTTGGCATTACTTATTATCCTTATGGTTAAACTAACTGGGCCACTGCAGAGACATTTTAATCTTATTGTTCCTATTAAGGGTGACACCATCATTGGTTATTTAGTAATTATCACTTTCTGCATGTTATGGGAAAAGTGTATTCTTGGGCGCCTTGGTGGCTCAGTTGGTTGACCATCTGACTCTTGGTTTGACTCAGGTCATGATCTCATGGGTTGTGAGATGGAGCCCTGAAGCCCCACATTGGGCTCTGAGCTCAGCAGGGGGTCTGCTTGAAGATTCTCTTGCTCTGCCCCTCTCCCCCACTCTCTCTCTCCCTAAAATAAATAAATAAATCTTTTTAAAAAGTGTATTCTAAACTGCAAAACTTTACATATCAAATCTAATGGGGTATAATTATTTTGGCGATGTAATTTCATTCATGCAAACACAATTAGCAACTTTATTAAGATATAGTTCACATAACATACAACTAATTCGTCCATTAAAGTGTACCATTCAGTGTTTTTAGTACATCCCCAGAGTTGTGCATCTATTACCACAATCAATTTAGAAGATTTTCTTTACCCTCCTCACAAAATCCAGTTCTGCTTAGCTTCCACTTCCCACCCTCAACCCTCCCCTCTTCCTCACCTCTAGGCAACCACTAGCCTATTTTCTGTCTCTATAGATTTTTCTCAAATGGACATTTAAATATGTGGTTCTTTGTGTTAGGCTTTTTCACTAAGAATAATATTTTTAAGGTTCATCCATGTTGTACCATGTATCAGTACTTCATTTCTTTTTGTTAACAAATAATATTCCATTATACGGATATACCACATTAAATTTATCCTTGCATTAGTTGATAGATACTTGGCTTGTTTCCACTTTTTTGTCTATTATGAATAATGCTGCTATGAATATCCATGTGCATGTTTTTGCTGAAACATGTCTTGATTTCTCTTGAGTATATATATGCCTTGCAGTGAAATTCAGGTCATACAGTTTAACCATTTGAAGAACTGCCAGAATGTTTTCCAACATGGCTGACATATTTTACATTCTTACTGGTAAGAATATGAGGGATCTAATTTCTCTCCATTTCTCTTGCTAACACATGCAATTATCAGTCTTTTTTATTATAAACATCATTTTGGCTGTAAGGTATTGTCATTGTGCTTTTGATTTGCATGTACTTGATGGCTAATGACATTGAATATGTTTTCATATACTTTTTAGCCACTTGTGTGTCTTCTTTCTTTCTATTCAGATATTTTGCTCACTTTTAATTGAGTTATTTCCTTTTTAGTTATAGTTTTACTGTGTCTTTATATATCTTAGATATATGCATATACATTACAATGCTATCCCCAAATTCTCAAATCTCAAGAATTCATTTAAAAGTGAACCTTAGGTTGACTATTTTTACAACATGGCACAAACTTCTCCCATAAACTACATTCTGACACACACATATTTTAATCAAAATATATTGACTGATTAACCTTTCTCAGAATATATAGTGAAGTAGTTTAAGTTACTGTTATAATTTGTTTCATTATAAACTACTGCTTCTCTTTCCATTATCCATATATGGCCATCTTAGTGTTAATCAGTAATAATTTTTTAGGTAGAAGTCTCAAAAGAGTTACTATTTCATAATGAGCTTATAAAATGTGGTCACTTTTTCAAAAGCTAAACAACAATAATTTTTAATAATCTATCTTAATTATAGTTTCACATTATTTAAATTAACCAAAGCTATATATTAACAGTGTTCACAGCATTATATAAGATACTATAAATTTAGAAAAATCTCTATTTTCTTTTATTTTAATTCAGAGTAGTATTCTTTAAATATTTTGATTATCTTTTCACTATTGCTATTGTCTCTCCTTGGGACTCTATACTCCTTACCTACTTGCCTAATTCCATTTTTTCACCTCTCTTTCATCTTTGTCTATTGATTTTGTAATTTCAAACTTGGTTGTTTCTAACTAAGAGGGATTTTTTTTTTTTTAAGATTTTTATTTATTTATTTGACAAAGAGAGACAGCGAGAGAGGGAACACAAGCAGGGTGAGTGGGAGAGGGAGAAGCGGGCCTCCCTCGGAGCAGGGAGCCCGATGCGGGGCTCGATCCCAGGATCCTGGGATCATGACCTGAGCCGAAGGCAGATGCTTAACGACTGAGCCACCCAGGCGCCCCAAGAGGGATATTTTTTTTCCATCTTGTTAAACATTCTGATCTGTTAACTAGCTCAGGCCTCCGTCTTCACAAATATCATGCTTATCATTCTCCTAGTTTCTTAATTGATCCAAATTAAACTGAGATGTACACTCTGCATTTCTAATGACTGCACCCATATCATTCCAGAGTATCAGACCATGTCTTCCCTTTTAAAGTGTAATTCTTCCTTTGCACAATGAACTCCTCTGGAAAATATTTTAAATGTGGTGGTTTCACAAATTTAACTCCATAGGAGCCAATCTTTTTTGAAGCATCAATACCACTATTACCTGAAATATACTTTTAAAAGCTTTTAGTTGCAGGGTGCCTGAGTGGCTCAGTCGATTAAGGATCTGCCTGCAGCTCAGGTCATGATCCCAGGGTCCTGGGATCGAGCCCCACCTCCGGTTCCATGCTCAGCGGAGAGCCTGCTTCTCCCTCTGTCTGCCACTCTGCCTACTTGTGCTCTCTCTATCTCTCTGTCAAATAAATAAATTATTTAAAATAAATAAAAGTTTTTAGTTCCTCAGTAAATTAAAACAGAAATATATGTATTTTTCTTTTCATAATATAAACAAATTATAAGTTATTTATTAAGCACTTATGTGCTCTTAACTGTACCTGGAATCCACAAGAGACACAGAAGGTTTTTTTTTGTTGTTTTTTTAAGATTTTATTTATTTGTTAGGGCGAGAGGGAGAGAGAAAGTGAGCACAAGTAGGGGGAGCGGCTGGCAGAGGGAGAAGCAGGCTCCCTGAGAAGCAGGGAGCCCAATGCGGGGCTCAATTGCAGGACACTGGGATCATGACCTGAGCAGAAGGCCATCGCTTAACCAAATGAGCCCCCCAGGCACACCCGAGACACAGAAGTTTTGGTAGTCCTCATCTCAAAAGCCAGTGCTAAAAAAAGAGCGAAAGAATGAAAGGATTAAAGAAAGCAAGAAAGAAAGAGAGAAAGGAAGGAGGGAAGGAGGGAGGGAAAGAAGGAAGGAAGGAAGGAAAACCAGAAGGAAGGAAGGAAAGAGGGAGGGAAGGAAGGAAGGAAAGAGGGAGGGAAGGAAGGAAGGAAGGATGGAAGGAACAAACGAACGAACGAATGAACAAATGAACGAAAAAAGGAAGGGTCAGAACCTTAAGAAAGGTTTATCTAATTCTTAAGAATAGTTTAGATGTTAATATTCTAAACCATCATACTACTCTGTCCTTTCAATTTATGTTTCTAAATATGACTTATAATGTTTTCATTATATTTTGAATTTTTACACATATAAAATATAATATTATATATAATATAAATACACAATTTATATATTCAATAGAATATGTGGTATGCAGAAGGCATGTCTGGCTTGCTGTTTTATATTGAGGGTTTAGATTATGTTAAATAGATCCTCAAAAATATTTGATAAATCAATAAATAGGAGAAATGAATCAATGGGGGCTTGAATAGTCGAAAATTTTTTTGCAGAGATGGTGAGGTTTAGGAAGAACCTAGAAGGATGTTGAAATTTAAAGAGTTGGAGAAAAAAGTGTAAGTGAAAGGAATTCCAGAATGAGTGACAAATCAAGCAAAAGAGAGCATGAAATCCTGTGGAGATTTCATGGGATCATGGGACAGCTGTCGAGACTAGAGTAATGGTTGTATGTGGGAAATTAAGTTAGATATATTATATGAAATTGAATTATAAAAAAAAATCTTAAAACCAGCAAATTTAGACGCCCGTGGTAGGATAAGGGAGTCACTGAAGATTTTTACCCTGAGGAGCAGCACAATAAAAGCAGTAGTTTAAAGAAATACTACTTACCACATTTCTGATAGTTTTCTGTCCTGAAGGTATGTGCAGAGTGAATTGGAAGATTTTTGAGTCTGAGAAATAACTCAAAGCTAAATATTGTTCTTAGATCTGAAAGTTCAACTTAGCCCAGATTTTTCGGAAAAAAAATATATATATACACACATATATATATATCCCAAATTACTCACTTTTTCACAATTGCCCTACTTATATTTGCAGTTTTATTTTCTCTGAAAGATAAAATAATACATATTTTTTTAATTAGCAATATATAAATAAGTAGAAGCTAAAAATAAATTCTGGTTGCTCTCTGAAAATGCTGCCACATCCAAACAGAAAAAGTTTGGCAATTTATATCATGAGTCTCATAAAGGTTCATATCTTTTGACACAGTAATAACATTCTGTTAATTTTCCCAAGAATTGAGCACTCACACACACACACACACACACACATGCACACACAATTTATGTGTACCATTACTCATTGTAGCATTATTTTTAAGAATAAAACAGAAAAGCAGTATAAATGTTCAACAATGTAAGATAATATTTATGCATGTTATCTCACATATATGTAATAGAGTACTATGCAGCTTTTACAATCATGTTTAATGAATATGAGAACATGGAAACACGTAAATTGTATAAAATGAGAAAGGCAATGTAAAGAGAAAATAAAGTGTTCAGCCAAAGTGCCATTTCAAGAGCAGTGAAAGGTTTATAGACTGCTTGTTTTTAATTAAAAAAAAAAACAAAAAAAACCTCTTTGCTTTATTACATCCCATGGTAAACATTTCTTTTTAATTATATAGCTCAGATTACTTTATTCAGTACATAAATGTCAATTAAAAAATGGCACTATATTCCAGCTACTATCACGATGTTAAAAACTGGAAATATTTATTAAGTAGCTACTCAGGAGCTCTTTTCTGACTATGTAATATGTTCACTGCGAGAGTTCACTAATTTCATTTGTCAATCTGTGAACTAAAAGGCATCTAGAAAGGTATGGACGCAGGAAGAATGGGTCAGAAAGGTAAAATCCCTTGACGCAGATCACACAGGGATTGAGTAGCAAATCTAGATCGCTCCCGAATTATCATCCAGCTTCGAATCCTAGGTATTATGGAAAATATTATTTTTAAAATAATATCTTTATTTCATGTAAATAATTATTCAATATCAATGGAAACATTATATGTAATGTACCTAATTTTATCAAAAAGTTCCCAAATAACAACAGGCTATTTTAATCTACTATTGCATAAAACTCTGCCTTTAGTATCAGAATAAAATCAAGTATAAATTTTATTTGAACTCCAGTTTAAAGAGTTTTCTGAATTACTTTAGGCTTAGGAATGATAGATTTTATATACCATGTTCAGGGCCTTGGATTCTTCAGTTTCTTTAAGATCAATAGCATATTTTCAAAGCATATGAACAATTCTAATATTTTGTCTATATTTCCCCTTCGGTGAAACAGAGTTTCATTTTATTCCATTAATTGAACTCCACATTATTGAAAGTTAGGCATCGGTGTTAAGAGTCGTCCAGTAGTTTTTGACAGATATTCAGTGTTTGAATTATACTCTCTACAGACAGACCAATAGAGCCTTCTAGCTATAACTTTTCTGGGATCTATTATGAAAGACTTGGTCATGTCTGCTATCTCTAGTTGCATTTCCTGCTTTGTAACAATCTTCTTCAGGCCCATATTTCTTCAATACTGCACTATGGTTCCATATATATATATTTTAAAATTTAGAGTAAAATTGGGTTGTACTAATTTAAATTAGAATTGCTACCAATGCAAAAAAATTTAATACAGCTCATGGACTTCATATGGCTAATACTGCCCATGCCCAGGAAATAATTATGAACAGTATACCTATAAATTACTTCTCTGAGTAACAACTGAAAAATTTATTTTAACCTGACTGCAATACAAATTCTGATCTTAGAAATATAGTATGTTAGGAGAAGAAGGTGCTCTGAGATCTATCATCTGTAGTAGTCCATTTAATGCTACATTTATTAAGTGGTTGGCTCTCTGTATTATGCTATATCTAGGAATGTTGTGATGACTTCAGTGGCCCCCTTCATTCCCACCACTCAGCCCACCACCTATTCTATGCCAAGCCTACCTCCTCTGTGATTGAAACATTTGCTCTTGGCTTATACTGGTGAGGTGGGGCAAGCTGTATACACAGGGAATATCTCTAGTAATGCCAATTTCACAAATGTACTTCAATGCTAGGCCATTCTGACAAACTAGCTGTGTGCTCTTGAGCTCTAAGTTTGCTCCCAGTGCCAGAGGATACCAAACTATTCCCAGGGTGTCCCTACCCTGGCATGTAGAAGTATCTCCTTTCCTGGCAGGAGTCCCCTATACTGACCCTTACCTTTTGCCCAGGAGGTAGCCTGTGCATGGGCACAAATATCTCCTTACTGCATTAAAGGGGAAAAATATGTCCAAAGTATATGCATATGTTACCCACCCCCATCTCTTTAAGCAGTACCTCTATTCACCCAATTATTAAACATCAAATCTAGCGGTTGTCCATCATTTCTCCCTTCCCTCCAACCCTTATATAAAACTGATCAGTAAGTTCCTCCCAAAACTCATCCTAAACCAGTCTATTTTTTACCGTCTCCATTGCTACAAATGAAATAACCTTCATTTCTTTTCTGAACTATTAGAATCACCTTCTAACATCTTTTTTTTTTTAATTCTCGCCTCTGATCAACTCTTTTCCGCTAACATGTTTTTAAAAACATAAATCAGATCCTGGAACTCCCTTTCTTAAAATCCTCCTATGATCCCCATCACATATCCAGACATACTACCCTGGTTTATGTCCAAATATATTACCCTATGTTATAAAGCCTTCCTTGGTCCTGCCCCTCCCTGTCTCTAACTTCAATTCTCTCTGCCTCACTTTGCTCCACCTACACTGAATTTCTCTCTGCTCTTTATTGAGTCAAACTAATTTCTGCCTCATGGCTTGCACTGATTGTGAACCTGGAAGAAGATCTTCCTCTTGGCCCTCACAAGGCTGACTACTCTGTTTACTTTCTGTTAGGGAAACCTCTCTTAAATGTCACCTTTTTGGAGTCTATATTCCTTACCCACCCAATCTATAATAATTTCCTATTCGTTCACCATAATATCACTGTACTATTATTATCTTTTGGTACATTTCTATGTACTTATGCATTTATTGTTTGACTCTCCTAATTAGAACGTGAGCTCTTTTATAAGGACCTGTCTTCTTTACTATTGTATTTTCAATTTCAAACACTATACCTCTGAAGCAATTTAGCATATACTCTTGTAATAATCAGAGTCCTCTGAAAAACAGGACCATGAGGGTAAAAAAAGAAAGAAGGAAGAGAAGGAGAAGGAAGGGAGGGAGATAAGTTGGGGAGAAATATCGTAGCTGCTGTACAGTTCTATGGAACATTCAGGAAGGCCATTGGAGAGTCCTTGAGCAAAAGTTGCCCAACAGAGGGGTCATGATCCCCATGAATTGGCCTTCCTTAGCATTTCTACCATGCTTAATCTTCAGCTGAGAGCTGCCAGAGGGAAGTGCAGCCTCAGCACCAATGGGATGATGAATTTAAGAACACAGGTGCTGGGCTGCCTGGGGAATTTTCTCCCTGAAGCTGGATATCTGAAAGGTGCATTTTTCAGAATGCTACAGAAGGTATAAGGGCTAAAGGTCTTTTTTTTTTTTCTTTCATAATGATTGTTCTATATAATATATATGTGGGGGGGATGGGGTTGGGGAAGGGGATATATATTCACCTACACAAACATTCATGCACACACACACACACACACACACCACTTAATACAAATATAACTTTTTACCAAAAAAAGGTCATCAAATATAATGAAACAAATAGAAAGAAATGACCAAAAACATGTTAAAATGGTTATTTTGGGGTGGTGGAACTGACAGTAACTTTTATTTTCTACTTTATTTTACCCTCTATTTGTCAAATCCTCTTCAAAATAATATAGTCTCCTATAACGAACAGGAAAAGAGTGATTAAATGAATACAAAACAATGTGGTGAGTAAAGAAATATATTAAAAAGTCATTTTTTTTTTTCCTTCACATCCATATAAAATCACAGAACCTTGAGGTTAGGAAGCTCCTAAAAGATTGTATCTTAAATCCAGAAAAGATGGAACTTTAAGTATTGAACAAAAGAAGTCCAGTTGAATTTTGTCCATGGAATAAGAAAAAGGTAATTGTGAATAAAAAATATAAGTAAATATAAAACACTGAGTTCTGTCCTTCAAGAAAGAGTGATTAGAATCTGGAGAAAGGAGGATAAACAATAATGTTAATGACAATAAATTAAAAGGTCATGTGCTTACCTGGTTCTTAGTATCTTTGAGTATTGTCTTCACTATATTCTTTTTTTTCCTTCAAATTTTTACTTGAATTCCAGTTAGTTAACAAAGAGTGTAATAATGGTTTCAGGAGTAGAATTTAGTGATTTATCACTCACATATAAGACCCAGTGCTCATCACAAGGGCTCTCCTTAATCCCCATCATCCATCTAGCCCATCCTGCCCACTTCCCCTCCAGCAACCCTCAGTTTGTTCTCTATAGTTAAGAGTCTCTTATGGTGGGCGCCTGGGTGGCTCAGTTGGTTAAGCGACTGCCTTCGGCTCAGGTCATGATCCTGGAGTCCCGGGATCGAGTCCTGCATCGGGCTCCCTGCTCGGCGGGGAGTCTGCTTCTCCCTCTGACCCTCCCCCCTCTCATGTGCTCTCTGTCTCTCTCTCTCAAATAAATAAATAAAATCTTTAAAAAAAAAAAAGAGTCTCTTATGGTTTGCTACCCTGTTTTTTTTTTCCCCTCCCCTATGTTCCTCTGTTTTGTTTCTTAAATTCCACAAAAGAGTGAATTCATATGGTATTTGTCTTTCTCTGACTGACTTATTTTGCTTAGCATAATATACTCTAGTTCCACCCATGTTGTTGCAAATGGCAAGATTTCATTCTTTTTGATGGCTGGGTAATATTCTATTGTATATATATATAGCATCTTCTTTACCCATTCATCAGTTAATGGACATTTGGGCTCTTTCCATAATTTGGCTATTGCTGATAAAGCTGCTATAAACCTCAGGGTGCATGTGCTCCTTCTAATCAGTATTTGTGTATCCTTTGAGTAAATACCTAGTAGTGCAATTGCTGAATCATAGGGTCATTCTTTTTTAACTTTTTGAGGAACCTCCATACTGTTTTCCAGAGCAGTGTGCCAGTTTGCATTCCCACCAACAGTGTCAGAGGGTTCACCTTTCTCCGCATCCTCGCCAACACCTGTTGTTTCCTGAGTTGTTAATTTTAGCCATTCTGACAGGTGTGAGGTGGTATCTCATAGTGGTTTTAATTTGTATTTCCCTGATGATGAGTGATATTGAGCATCTTTTCATGTGTCTGTTGGCCATCTGGATATCTTCTTTGGAAAAATGTCTATTCATTTCTTCTGCCCATTTCTTAACTGGATTATTCATTTTTGGGGCATTGAGTTTGATAAGTCCTTTATAGATTTTATATCCTGACCCCTTATCAGATATGTCATTTGTAAATATCTTCCCCCATTCCATAGGCTGCCTTTTAGTTTGATTGATTGTTTCCTTTGCTATACAGAAGCTTTTGTTCTTGATGAAGTCACATAATGAGGTACTAGAGGTTAGGACTTTAACATGAATTTTGAGGGAACACAACTGAACCCACAGTATATACTAAACAATTACCCATTGTTTATCTGAAATTCAAATTTAATTGTATGTCTTGTATTTTGTCAGGCAATCCTACTGGAATCCCAAAGTTGTTCATCTAAACTATAGTTTCATATATTTTCATTTACTTTTATATATTTTTAGGATATATATTTTCCATAGATGGTTTTAAAAGCCATAGAAGAAATTATTTTATTTGAAATATATATTCCATTCATATTAGTAATAAGAAATTCTTTTGATTTAAAAATGAATCCCTGTTAATTTGAAAGCAGATACTTGAGCCAGTATCTTTTTCTCCTTTAAAGGTTAATCACATGTAAACTAGATAAAATAATACCATACTTAATTCACTTTTTGCATGTTCTTCCATTGATTAAAACAAGAGACTCTCTTAGAATACTTTAATATCTAATCACCAAAGAACCCAGTCTGGTGGTGTTAGCATCACCTACTTTAATTATCTGAATTTGTAAAATCAGAAATCTTTGACATTATATTTAAATAATAATCTGAACAGAACAAAATTTATGCTAAGAATACTTTTTTCTATCTTTAGTAAATTAATGGCTCTGAGTTTACAATTCTGGTTTGCCTCCATAATCTCAGCTAAGGTTCACCTATACTTAGGCATAAAATATAATTCTGGATGAAAGAAATATTGATTTGATCTGAGCTGCAGATGCTAACATTACTTTTTAACCCAGACCTACTTTCTTACAAGTAAGATTTCTCAGTTATAATTTTATATTATAAATACTCATGTATTACAAATGATACTGATATTGATTACATTACAAATGAAATGATATTGATTCCAGCACACTGGAATTTTGTAGTCACTATCCCAAGAGCTAGTATCATTATATGTTGCCTTCATTCCAGATTTATTATCAATTAAAACTGTTTAGAGGCAATCCAACATCAGTTATAATAAATGAAAACAAAACAATTGTAAAAAGCACATATTAAAAAAAAGAACTTTGTGTGATAAACAGTTTGTCAAACCTAAATTTTTAGCAGCAGTAAAAAGAACAGGAGGCTTGGAATGGGAATCTGGAGTTCTCTTTTCAATATTGATACTTAATAGGAACCTTGGCCAAGACTTTGACTTTCTTAGATTTGAGTCCCTCACTTTTTTAAATGGCGATAAGAGTTCCCATTATAAGGTGGTCTAAGAACAAGATGAAACAAAGTATTAAATATTTTAAGGTTCTTATGACTGCAGTTATTTACACTACCTGTGGAGATGAAAAATTCAATTCCACACTGATAGAATTATTTGTTTATAATTTTAATTGTCCACAATCTTCAATTGAGTCTACAATTTTAATATAATATGAAGTAATTATATTTAATAATGTTATCTCAGGAACTGGTAATTATTGATTATAGGGTTTAGCAAGATAAGAGTCAAGGCTGTGGGGTTTTTTGAATAACACATTTAAAACATGTAAATAATCCTTGGGATTTCTGGGTTTTTTATTTTTATCTAAATGTACCAGTCATTTATTTTCCACAGAGGTGCTTCACTTAATGTCTTAGAAAATATGACATTAAGTAAAATTCTTCTTATAAAAGAATGACACACAGAACAAGAGAAGCATAATCATAACAGAAGAAAACTTAATAATGTGCCTTTGTGTATCCACATTGATGGAGCTCTTATTATGTATCAGACACTCTGCTAGGTGTTCTATGTAGTTTTCTCATTAAAGCACCAGAAAATCCAGGCAGTAATTGTTATTTTCCTTAATTTGTTGATAAATAAACAGGCTTTTAGCCAATCCTTTTCTCAAAGACAAAAGCTGGAAGTGGCAGTAAAGGATTTAACTATTTTTTTCCATATCACTTACAATAAATAGTGTGTCGAGCTATTAAGTGAGATAGTATTTGATGCCTTATCTGAAATAGCTTTTTTTTTAATGTTATAAATGCTAGTCAGTCATTTTTTTTTTTCCCCCAAATCTTTGGCAACTTGAGTAGGAAGCAGTTGTGTAAGCTCTACCTAGGACTTATTTGCTGGTGATTCATTGACAAGAGGCAAATGTAAGGTAGATTCAGAGAGTAAACACTAATGATTAGTCTGGAGTAGCTCCACTCTAGATGTTGAAGGTACACAAAAATGAGTTCTGTAGAGTTATACCCATTTTGCAGATTGTGTGTGTTATAAACCCAGCTGTTACAAACCCAAAGATATTTTCACTGAAGCCCTTTGAGTGTGTACGGGTAAGTTTTCCTTATTTCTATAGCCTAGAAAATGCCTCATCACCATTTGTATTATTCTCTTAGGGCTGCAATTATAGGCTACTACTGACTAGATGATTTAATAAACAGAAATTTATTTTCTTACAGTTTTGGAGACTGTAAGTCCATGATCAAGGTGCCAGTGGGGTTGATTTCTGGTGAGACCTTTCATGTTGGCTTGCAGATTGCTAACTTCTTGCTGTGTCCTCACATGGTCTTTCTTCTGTGTCTTCTGCCCCTTCTTCCTCTTATAAAGACAGCAACCCCAAAAGATCATGGGCCCATCCTTATGATCTCATTAATTATCTCCTTCAAGTCCATATCTCCAAATACAGTCACTAGGGGATTAGAACATTAACATATGAATTTGGGAGGGTTGAAGGACTCAATTCAGTCTATGACAGCATTTCATTGTAATCTCCCATTTACTAATTTAGCATTTATTCATCCCTATTGTTTTACTCATTAGTAACAGGAGGGTAACACTCCCATTGAAAATAACTGGCTCCTTAACAAACGTTGATGATTTAAGTATGGATAAGGGCATACATAGGGAGGAGCAAACGATAATTGCAATTGCTGTAATGGGGTTTTGGTATACATGAAAATGTTCTTGAATAGCAATAAATATCAAACTAGAAAGATGAAGAGTAACCGTAGCTTTTGATATAGCATTTGGAGGCTATCTATGGAAAGGGAAAATACTTTTTGAAAGGGAAAATATGCACAGAACATCTAAGTTGATGTGTTCTGCTGACAATGAAATAAACTTACATTCCCTTTAACTATTCAGCAAGAGAGGCAACTAATCCTTCATTCAGTAGCTCATTATGCATTGTCATGAAACAGATAATACAATTTCCACGAACCTCTTTTGATTTCATGTCAAACAAATTCTATCAAAGCCATTTAATAAACAAACAGACAGAAAAAGCAAACCTGAAACCTCAATTTGTGTAATCGATTACTTTGAGCCATCTATTATTCTTCCCTCAAAGCAGATGTATATTTGTATCCAATTGAGGAAAGTTCCCAAATTGAGGTTAGATAAATTGCATATTAAGAAAGAAATTAAGACAGCATACTTCTTTGGTATTTAAAATAAAAATTAAGAATATATTAAATTATTCCTCATATTGAGAATTGAAAATAATTAAATTTAATTAAATTAGGTTAAATTAATTAAATCTTGGTAATTTCTTGCAAAGACATTGACTCTCTAGGTCTCTATATATAGTTTTTTTTTTCAAAATGTTTTCTAATAATGCATTCTCTAATTCAGTCGTATAAGGTCCTTATCAGTCCTCAATTTTACTTTATAATATAATACTCTTCCTGCCTGCAATGTCCTTTCATATGCAACCAATATCTAGATGGCAAATTCTAATTTTTCTTCAAGGTCAAGCTCAAGAATCTCTTCTGTGAAGAGCTTTTGAACCCTCTAACCTTTGTGCTTTGGCACTGCCACTTAAGATATTAAGGTGTTCTTTTACTTCTATGTCTATCTACTGTACCACTCTACAGTAAAGACTCATATCAAATTCATCTTTATTTCTCTCCTGCCTAGAATAGGCACTAGTCCAAAGTAACAATTTAACATATGTTTCTTAAAGCACAGCCCACCAAATAAGAGTACAGGCTTTTTATCAGAGGGAGTTGTATTTGAATCAGTCTATGTCAGTTTCTGAATTTGTTGTCCTGAGCAAGTTACTTGATGTCTCCAAGTTTCAGTTTGCCTGTTTGGACAATGGGGGAAATTATAATACTTATATATTGTGTTATTGTGAAGTTATGAAGAGATAAAGAGATAGGAGAGAAAAAGAGGGAGGGAGAGAAAGATAAAGAAAGAGAATAAGGACAAGCTTAGCATAACTGGCCCATTTGCTCATTGTACTTCTGTACTTACTCTTATTATTTCCCTAAAAAGAAAACTTCTATGGCTTACTATCCCTTTACTACTCATTATTACTTCAATAAAAAATGGAAACTTTAATGGATATATTAATTGTGGCTGTGTAGTTAAGTGTGTCTCTCATTATGTTTGCTTGCATTTATGTTATTATGGCCCTTATGTTTCAGAAAAGCAAATGATAAAATGAAATACAACTATGCTTTTCATTAATTTCATTAAATTCATTCAATGCAATTGAATACCAAATTCTTTTCTCTGAAGATTTTTGCAAATAAATTAATTTATATAAGTTGGGAAGCTTTCCAAAGATTTTACAAACATGTATGTGACTGACATTCTCATGTGTGACCTTCAGACTGGAATAGATCTCCCTCTACCATACTTATCAGCCAAATGTTTTTATCAGAGAGAATTGCACTTGAATCAATCTACCAAAATAGAGAATGAACTGATCAGCCAAAAGTCAGTTTTACCTAGTGTAAGAGTGGAATTAGAGATGACAGAAACAGTGGAATGATGAGTTAATTATGAGAAGAGTCAATGATCTAAATGCATCTATACCTACCACCATGATGGTTAGGCGTTTTGCAAGAGATAGTATGAAAAATAGCAAATTTAATAACAACAAAAAATTTCTCCAATTAACTTTTTTTTAAGATTTTATTTATTTATCTGTCAGAGAGAGAGAGAGCACAAGCAGAGAGAGAAGCAGGCTCCCTAATGAGCAGGGAGCCCGATGCAGGACTCAATCACAGGACCTGGGGATCATGACCTGACCTGAAGGCAGATACTTAACCAACTGAACCACCCAGGTGTCCCTCCTATTAACTTGTAACAATCAGATTTATTCAAAGATGAAATGAGCTTTCCTATAGTCAAGGTGTTCACATAGGTTGTGCAAGAACTTTTTTGGAGAGCTCAAGCATCAGTTTCCTTCTAGTCAGGAACTTTTTAATAAAAAGTCTCTTTTCATTCATTAGAGAGCATAAATCTTTCTCAGGAAACTTCTAAACATACAGTAGAGTAATGAAATAAATCTCAATGGCTCTAACTGACTATTCCTTTGTGTTAATTAAAGATAATAGAAGTAGCAGCAGATTTTAAAGGCTGGAAAAGCAGAGATTTTAATGCATGTCCTAATGGTGTGCCACTCAGTGAAAAATCATCAGAATAATGTAAACCCCTCATTAATTTATTAGTGATTAATTGTCTAGAAAGAACTGCATTTTGCAATTTTTTAGGTTGTTAATTTTAGTGTTTTTTTCACTTCATAATATTAAAAATAAGTTCTGATTATTGTTTTTAAGAAGTCTTATTACATTTATGATTCTATGCAAAAATGATATGCAAAATTCAATTACTGACATGTTACCTCAACATTACCAGAAATAGAGTCCACTACTAAACTTACAGTCACAAGAAACTTAGAAAAAATAAATATCTCCTAAAATTTTAAAGTCTAGTAGATTTACCTTACCATGAAAAGTCTCTAAACAATTGTAAATTGTATGATAATGAGATTTAACAACAATAACAACAAAATTATTAGCATGCTACCCTGAATCCAGCATAATATTAATCTGTAGTAGATGAAGTTGAATATCATTGGAATAGAAACAGACATTTTGGAAGGTTTGGTTTTTCTGTTTGTTTCTTATTCAGTCCAGGTTTATATAACTTTTTAATTGTTTTTTATTATTTTAGTAGTGGTTAATCCATTTCAGGGGCTTAGTTTCTCTTCTTCAAAAGAGCATTGAATTTTGTTTCAGGAGGCAGTTTAATTCCTGACTAGTCATCTTGAACTTATGTAGGCTTCCTTTTATCTTTTGTTAAGGCAGATTTGTGGAAAGACCAAGGTATTTGACAATCCTATAATTTGGCAGGACTCAGAATGCAAAGTATTTTCCCTATGAATATGTTCAGATTTTCTTTTAGACTTCCTTAGTGTGGGTCTTGAGCAGGACTTATTCTAGAGCATGGACATTCCTCCAAAGATTTGGTCTTTCTGGTGTGCCAGCTGGAATTCATGGTACCAATGAGGTTCCCCCCATTCTGACCAGGCCAGAATTCCAACATTTCCAGGAACTTCCTGATCTTTAGTATATCTGTCTTATTCTTGACTCTGTGGGGACTGCATCCCGGTAAACCTCCTATTGTCTTACCCTGAATCCATGCAGCCCAGTTCATATCCAAGTTCTTGCAGAAAACCCCCAATCAGAATCCAACATTGACCTGCTTTCTCCTCTCCAGTACCATGCTCCAAGGATTCCATCAGCAACCCAATCTCTTGGGGCTCTGCTTCTTCCACTTAGCAGGACCTCCATAGGATACTACCTTGTGTTATAGCCAGAAAATTAACCACAGGTAGAGATGTGGGGCAAATACAGAGCTCCTAATGTAAATTTCCCTTTTCTCCAATGCCCGAAAACAGTTGTCTCATACATTTTGTTCAATATAACAGTTTTTAATGGCAGGGTACTAATAGAGAACCCATCACACTTCACTGCTAGTAATTTTTAATATTGTTTCTTAGGACCATTTTCTAGACTGATTGAACTTATGAAGCCAAAGTGTGTGCCACACAGCCTCATCTTAACATATGTAGATAAATCAGCATAACTCACAATTAAAGTCAGTCCCTTTCCTCAAGGTCAATTTCCATGACTCATCAAATTTTTTTGAAATCCAAATATACAAATTAGTAACTCTCAGAAGGCTGAACCATACTGTAATCCTCATATCTTTTAGTCACATTTGATTTCCAAAAAGAGCTACCTAATCTATTTTCTTCTATATAAAATCATCACACACTTATATTTCAACTGGTATTTGTTATTAAAATAAATAAATGATAATTCAATTTCAGCATTAAATTTAATTGAACTGTAATTAGTTCTGTTTAGTATAACCGTGCAATTCAACATAATTACTTTGCCCTGAGAATTTTCCCCCTTCACTCAAACTACTTAAATATAGTAAAAAGAAGGATATGACTCACATCTGCCATAATGTGGAAGAATTAGCCAAGTGGCAAGTTTCAAAAAGGGGTTAGAATAGGGTAGTGATAGTAACTTCCTAAAGACACATGTGGGCAGCTGAATTCCTGGATAATTTTCCATCAAGTATACCAACTAGCCAATTTATTATATCCATGAGTGTTTAAATACAAGCATTGGGACAGGACAGGAAACTCCAAAGAGCAGCTGATTCCAAAGGGTTGGAACCATGAAGGATATATCAGATAACTATAGTCATCATATCACACAAATTAAAATAAAATGACCTATTGTGCAAAATCATGCTTATCCCATCTAGCCCCTTCTGGTCATCAAGGTGAGCATTCCCTTAACGTGGAAGGGTGGTATTTGAGCCATAATATGGATCAGTCCATGTTGTCTATTCATGTACCTATTCAGAAAATATTTTGGATAACCCACTGTTTTAGACAGAGCAGTTCCTGGGGAAGCTAGCTTAATGAGACATAATGCCTGTCTATGCTGGCAGGAAGTATAACTGGGATAAGAGCATAGACACTGAAGCCAAAATCCTGTGGAGTTTGGAAAGTTAGAGAGTAGATCTCAGAGAAAGTAGCACTGTAACCCTAGATGAAATATTTTAGAAACCCATTGGGAGGGGCGCCTGGGTGGCTCAGTCGTTAAGTGTCTGCCTTCTGCTCAGGTCATTATCCCAGGGTCCTGGGATCGAGCCTGCATCAGGCTCCCTGCTCCATGGGAAGCCTGCTTCTCCCTCTCCCACTGACCCTGCTTGTGTTCCCTCTCTTGCTGTGTCTCTCTCTGTCAAATAAATAAATAAAATCTTAAAAAAAAAAAAAAAGAATCACATTGGGAAACCACAATTCTTTCAATAGTTCATGTGTTAAGGTTGTGAGGATCAGAAGTAAATTGTTTATGTATTCTCCTACCAGATTGTTTGTAAAAAAAAAAAGAAGAAGAAGAAGAGTTTTGTGAAAGAAAATATTATAGTTTTTGGCTAGTGTTGGAGAGGAAATTTTTTTTTCTCTACCCTTCATGGTTCTTTGGCTGGCCTAATAATTGAAATAACATAAAACAGATTAACACGAGAAAAACAAATTTAATTATATATATATATATATATAGAGAGAGAGAGAGAGAGGAATCTCACATACCTGAGAGGTTCAAAGAAAGAAAGGTAAAATGAGGTAGATATGCCATCCTAAACTAAGAAATGGGTAACAGATCTGGGGCCTCAAAGGGGATGGGTTCAATTCACATGGCAATAAGAAGAGCAGATGTTTGGTAATTAGATGTTTGCCCTGCCATACAGATGGGTTACTCAGATAAATTTTATCTCTGGTAATAACACATAGTTGGCGGGGGGAGGTGGAGAGTTCTTAGATTTTTTTTTTTTTAAGTAGTTAAGGGAGGGGAAAAAATCTCTCTTGAGCCCAGAGGGTCTCAATTACCTTCAGTTCAAATAGCCCACATGCCAAAGTGGCACATTTTGGGGAGACTTGCTCTGATTTCCTTTACTAAAATTGTGTTTATTTTGGAATTATAAAATATATTATACTGCAACAGAATAAAAGTTTCAGAACAGCTGGTCACTTGTGCCTGGGTTAGGGGATGTGGACAGGAAAAGGGCTGGGACAGAATAACATACAGAGAGATAACATAATATACATACTTTTAACCTTTAACTTTATGGAGTGAATTGTGTCCAAGTAACTTGTAGCATTTCCTAAAGTTGAAAAGAATTATTTTAAAAATATATATGCTATAATAATTCAATTTAGATAAACACATATTTATATTCTCACAACTGCAGTTTCTAGAAATAATGAAAATCTGATTAATTAATTAGCAGATTATTTAATTTAGTAGATAACAAGGTAATAAGATTTTTCATAAAATAAGTTTGAAGCACAATGTGAAGCTTTCATGTTTCTAAAATTTATCAAATTAGATACTCATGAAGTTTACTTCTTGGGCAACCAAGTTCAGGGCTCATCAGTAAGCATCATGATGGGATCTTCAGCAAACTAGGAAAAACTCATAGGCAATTTCTTATTACTGAAGGATATTTTACTTGCAATAATAAAATTTAGTGCAAAGAAATCCTGATTTAAATAACAATGAACACCCAAAGTAAAGACTGTGTACTGTGGATTATTATATATGAGACAAAATTCTGATTGGGGTCAGTTTTGTAAAAAAATAAATTAATAAATAAGTTCAGTCTTTGATACCTGGGAAGATAAAGGAAGAGAGGGAGAGAGAAAGGAAAGAAGGAGTCAAAGGAGGGAAGGAAGGGATGAGGAGAGGGGAAAAAAAAAGAGCCACATATAACAACAGAAAAAAAATAATAAGACAAATAAGTAAAAAATAAACAGCGGTGTAGCTTATTTCAGGATTTAAAACTTTCAGAAATGCCCTTTTATCCTTTAGAATACAAGACATTTAGAAATGTAGGTGGTCTGCAATCAATGGAATTTGGTATATTCTGGGTCTCATAGGGCTAAATCTAATCCAAGGGAATATATAACACAATTTCACTGTCTCAGTTTTAACTTGAGAATTAGTTTTTCTACTAAAAGGAAGTTGTCTGTAATCTCAGAGACATGAAATGTTCAGTGTAAGCAATCAAGACTGTTTCTTTCTTTTTATTTTTTTAAAGATTTTACTTATTTATTTGTCAGAGAGAGAGCACACAAGCAGGGGGAATGGCAGGCAGAGGGAGAAGCAGGCTCGCTGATGAGCAAGGAGCCTGATGCAGGACTCAATCCCAGGACCCTGAGATCATGACCTGAGCTGAAGACAGATGCTTAACTGACTGAGCCGCCCAGGTCCTTATTTCTTTATTTAAATTTAGAATGACAATGTTAGAAATAATAACCACACCAGTTGAAAAGAGTAAAAGAAAGACACTTTTGTGTTTATATTTACTAAACTTTGTTCTTTTTTTTTTTTTAATACAAACTTATTTATTTATTAGGAGGAAAAGAGCATAAGAAGTGGGAATGGGCAGGGAGAGGGAGAGAGAATATCAAGCAGACTCCACTCTGAGCACAGCCTGACTCAGGGCTCCATCTCATAACCCTGAGATCACAATCTGAGCTGATATCAAGAATCAGAGGCTTAACTAATTGAGCCACCCAGATGCCCCTAAGCTTTGTTCTTAATTATATATCATTTACTAATAAGTTTAAAGTAATATTATTAAAAATTATGCTTACTTGTTGTATGTCAGAACTTATCAAATTCCATATATAAAATTTGTGCAGTTTTTAATATATCAATTTTACCTCAATAAAGCAGTAAAAACATAGTAATTTAAGCTTAGCTGTTTCAATAAAAAACACTACACTATTGGTGCAAAGAAATCACTGATTGGGAAAGCATGCAAAACTGCTTCTCAGTTTAACCTGGCTCAAGGGAAAAAAAAGTATTTTGGACCACGAGGCCATAACCAAAGCTTGTTCTTGGTACTGTCAATGCAGGCAAAGTCCTCAGAAGAAATAAATGCCTCCCCCAGTGCTGATGTTATAAACTCTGTAAAAATGAGTGATGTCAGTCATCAAACAGACAGGACAATGAAAGTCAAATCTGGTTTGTGAGTTTGTCCACTTAATGCTCTTGGGAAATTAAAGGATTTACATCTCATATAAAAATCCAATAACACTTTCCACAGTTTGGCTATTGTGGACATTGCTGCTATAAACATCGGGGTGCACATACCCCTTCGGATCCCTAGATGAATGGATAAAGAAGATGTGGTATATATATACAATGGAATATTATGCAGCCATCAAAAGGAATGAGATCTTGCCATTTGCAATGACGTGGATGGAACTGGAGGGTGTTATGCTGAGCTAAATAAGTCAATCAGAGAAAGACATGTATCATATGACCTCACTGATATGAGGAATTCTTAATCTCAGGAAACAAACTGAGGGTTGCTGGTGTGGGGTTTGGGGTGGGAGGGATGGGATGGCTGGGTGATAGACACTGGGGAGGGTATGTGTTATGGTGAGTGCTGTGAATTGTGCAAGACTGTTGAATCACAGATCTGTACCTCTGAAACAAATAATACATTATATGTTAAGAAAAAAAAAAAAGAAGAAGATAGCAGGAGGGGAAGAATGAAGGGGGGGAGATCAGAGGGGGAGACGAGCCATGAGAGACTATGGACTTTGAAAAACAAACTGAGGGTTCTAGAGGGGAGGGTGTGGGAGAATAGGTTAGCCTGGTGATGGGTATTAAAGAGGGCACGTTCTGCATGGAGCACTGGGTGTTATGCACAAACAATGAATCATGGAACACTACATCAAAAACTAATGATGTAATGTATGGTGATTAACATAACAATAAAAAAATTTTAAAAATCCAATAACATTTTAGGCACATTTTTGTAACTTTCCAGGTGAGAAAAAATTATTTTAAATACTCAAGGACAAGTAGCTATGATCATCTTTTAGGATCATTAGCTCTTTCTTCCTATGGAGTTAAATGCACTTTACCCTTCCTTAATGCATCCTTAATACTACTACCAAAGAAATAATTTTGATGATAAATAAGCTCCAAGCTAAGAATTTAACACTATCATTTAATGTTTTGCTTGAATTGAAGCACTCCTAACTATTCACATAGTAAACCCTTATCCTCTACAGAACAGTTAAAGTTTAATCCTTGTTCCATTTTTGGTGGATTTTAAAGCATTCCATGAATGCTTAGGGGGATTTTGCATATTTGCTTTTGATGTTTTAATAATTTGAAACAAATCATTTATTTTCCATTTCAGTTCATGTATTTTGAATATTTTCCAATATTAATACTCATACACAAATACACATAAGCAGAAAGAGATTCATTATAAAGAGTGTTGAACGGACATATAGTATATTATAATTACTCACTATATATATCGAACCTACACATATATGAACATACACAAGCAGAAAAAGATAAACTGAAAACAGTAAAATACATAATATTATATATATATATATATGGTTATATATATGTGGCTTAAACATATATAAACATACCAATATATATTACTACAAATATATATTTTAAGTACTGTGTCCTTATATGTATTATATTATAATTATATATTATTTGTATTTGATGTTCAGCTCTGTTTCAAGTATTTTCTGCTAATTTTACATCAAATTAGAAATGAAATAATCATAGATTTTATATTTTTATATTAGGAGTATCATTTTCATATATACATTCAATCTGAAAGTTAAAATATTCCATTTAGAAAAGAATATGTGCTAGATTGTGTACTTTTCACCTATCTACAGTAGAGATAGATATAATAAAAATAAGAATAAATGGTCTGAGAGTAAGAATTCCTCATATCAGTGAGGTCATATGATACGTGTCTTTCTCTGATTGACTTATTTCGCTCAGCACATCCGTTCCAGTTCCATCCACATCATTGCAAATGACAAGACTTCATTCCTTTTGATGGCTGCATAATATTCCGTTTTATATATATATATATATATATAATATATATAATATATATAATATATATAATAATTATATATAATTATATAATAATATATATTATTATATATAATAATATATATTATATATATAATAATAATATATATATAAATATATATATATATATATCACATCTTCTTTATCCATTCATCTGTTGATGGACTTCTTGGCTCTTTCCATAGACTGAGGGTTGCTGGAGTGGTGGGGTTTGGGGGGGATGGGGTAGCTGGGTGATAGACATTGGGGAGGGTATGTACTATGGTGAGCCCTGTGAATTGTGTAAGACTGTTGAATCACAGACCTGTACCTCTGAAACAAATAATACATTATATGTTAAAAAAAAGAAGATAGTGGGAAGGGAAAAATGAAGGGGGGAAAATCGGAGGGGGAGACAAACCATGAGAGACTATGGACTCTGAGAAACAAACTGAGGGTTCTAGAGGAGAGGGGGATGGGGGGATGGGTTAGCCTGGTGATGGGTATTAAAGAGGGCATGTGCTGCATGGAGCACTGTGTGTTATATGCAAACAATGAATCATGGAACACTACATCAAAAATTAATGAGGTAATGTATGGTGATTAACATAACATAATAAAAAAAAAAAACTCAATTACAAAAAAAAATAACAATAAGTGGCTCGAATGATTACATGTATGTGGATCTTATTTTTTTATTTCTTCTACAATTTGACCTTGTCTTCAGTTTTATTTTTCCTTAAGATGTGCCAACTTTCTAGTTCTTCCTTCAATGTCTTGCAATATACTCTATGGGAAATAGAGCATCACAAATATTGAATCATTAGTTGTACACCTGAAACCAGTGTGTTATATGTCAATTATACCTCAATTAAAAAGAGAAATAGAACCTGATGTTTTTTAAATGACCATGGCTATTATCATGATAATGTCTGAATATACATAGCATTGTCATATGCTGTAGATAAAGCATCATTAATGGAATTGTATTGGCAGAAGTGATAGCTAGGTGTAATAACAGCTTGACTAGAATTCCTGCACCTAATTCCTAAAACATGTGAATACATTTTGTTACATGGCAAAGAATTGAAGTAATGGATGGAATTAAGTTGGCTCATTAGCTAACTTTGAGATGGGAAAGGCTTCCTGGATTATCCAAGTTGACTCAATGTAATCACAAATGGCCTTACAAGTAAATGGGGGTGCAGGAAGTCAATAAGGCCTCCCTCTGGAAGCTAAAAAGCCAAGAAGACAGACTTTCCCATAGAGTCTCCAGAAAGGAATGCCGCTCTGTTGAAATCTTTTAGCCCAGTGATGATCATTTTGGACCTCTGACTTCCAGAAGTGTAAGATAATACATTTCTATTGTTTTAGCTCATTAAGTCTGTTGTAATTTGGTACAGTAGAAATATACAACTAATATAACAGGCATTACTCTGTTGTGTAGCCTCAAAATTTTCTCCTGCTTGGGAGAGTCATAAGCCTTATGAAAGAGTGGGAATTTTCATCATTTATATTTATGTGAAAAATGCCTAGCAAGACATTAAATGATGTGAAATGATGAATTTATTAAGATTTTACGCTATCAGAAATTTGCCCCCAGACTTTGTTTGGAAAAATGATAATTTTTTTTTTTTAAAGATTTTATTTATTTATTCATGAGAGACAGAGAGAGAGAGAGAGGCAGAGGGAGAAGCAGGCTCCCAAGGAGCAGGGAGCCCGATGCGGGACTCGATCCCAGGACCCTGGGATCATGACCTGAGCTGAAGGCAGACGCTTAACCATCTGAGCCACCCAGGCGCCCTGGAAAAATGATAATTTAACAGTAATATCTTTTACAATATAATTAACAGTAAAGTAAATGATAAACTCACCTACATTTTGTTTTAAGTATATCATGAAGGGAACCATCTTCCATGTCCTCGTTTTTTTACTTGAACTCTTTAAGGTAACAGCACCATATGCATAAATTTATATTTCTCTGTTTGGGGGTGTTTGTTCTCAAGTTGTAGGAAATATTTCCATGGATTTCTTTTCATAGCTTCCAGGTGTGATTTCCTTGCCCATCATCTAATGATGGAAATGATGGCAACAGAGGAGGGGTGAATACGTAAATTCTTCTTAGCATTCATCACAGTGCCCTGTAGTGCAAATAACAAAGTCCTTAATAAACACTTGATTGTAGGATTTAAATTTATTTAATTTTCTTGGAAATAAATATGGTAGAGTTCTTTATATTTTATTTTTCGATGTCATTAATTGTTTGGTATAATTTCCTGATGAACTGGTAGTTCAGCAAATTTGGCAGGTGTTGAGGGGAAATATTTATTTATTTATTTATTTATTTATTTATTTATTTATTTTAAAACTTTTTTGGGGGGGGAGCTTTATTGTTAACAGAAAACTTTTAATGAAGTATAGTATGAATATGGTTAAGTGCATACCTCTTAAAAGTGTAACCTAAGTGTTAGAAACTGAAACACGTGTAACCAGCACACAGCTTCAGATATAGAACCTAGGTGCCTGGGGGGCTCAGTCTGTTAAGCATCTGCCTTTGGATCAGGTCATGATCCCAAAATCCTGGGATCTGAGTCCCACATTGGGCTCCTTGCTCAGCAGGGAGGCTGCTTCTCCCTCTGCTTGCTGCTCCCTTTGCTTGTGCTTGCTTGCACACATGCACTCTCTCTCTCTGACATATAAATAAAATCTTAAAAAAAAAAAGATACAGTACCTTACTAGCACCCCAGATACTCTCCTCTTCTTCTCTATTCTGGTCTTTACCGGCAATCAAATGTAATCCCTGTCCTTACTTCTGGAACCACACATTGATATTGCCTTTTTCTGACCTTATAGTAATGAAAACAGACAGTAAAAACTATCTATCTATCTATCTATCTATCTATCTATCTATCTATCTATCTCTATATATATATGTTTGTTGTTGTTGTTGTTTTTGTTGTTGTTGTTTGGTCTGGCTTCTTTCGCTTAACACTATTTTCATGAGATTTATTCAAGAAGTTGCTTGTAGTTGTGATTTATTCATCTGCATTGCTACAAAGAATTTGAACTGTGTGATTGTAGCAAACTTCATTTATCTATTCCACAGTGGCACATTGAGTAGTTCTCGGTTTTCAGGGACTACAAACTGTTATAAACATTCTAATACAGAACGTTTAGTAAATACCTGTACTCAGTTTTCTTAAGTACATTCCCAAATTTGGAATTGCTAACTCATAGAATAAGCATTTATTTAACCTTAGTACTTCCACACAATTTTCCAAAGTCCTTCTACAAATTCGCTCCCTATGCTGGTTTGCGTCTTTTAGTATTGCTTTTTTTCTCATTTTTGTCAATCTGGTAAGTGTGCTGTGGTATTGTGTTGAGTTTTTATGGTTAATTTCTTTGAATAATGAAGCACACATTTAGTAACTTCATATGTTTATGTATCCGCGGTGATTGAACTAGCCTTTTGCCTATTTTTAAGCTTTCTTTTCTCATTCATTTGTAAGACTTTAAAATATACTGAGTTCTTTACTGGTTACATGTATTATAAGTATCTTCCTCCAAATAGTGGCTTTCTTTTTCACTCCATCAATAGTGGGTTTTCTTTAATAAGTGCGAATTTTTAATTTTGTGTGGTCCATTTTGTTTTGTTTTTGCTTTTATCCTTCATGCTAGTGGAGTGGTTTTGTTGTTGTTTTGTTTTGTTTTTAACATTCAGGTTAAGCAAAATATTCCTATATAAAAAAAAAGTTATAACTATATTTTTTTTCCCTTCTAAATATGACTGTTTTACAGCCTTAAGATAATCTCACAGTATCAAGGTCCTTATTCCTGTCCCCTATGACTTGTATTTAAACATTTTCAAATTCCAAGGATTAGGATGTAGACATATTAGGGGGAGGGTGATCATTATGCCTACCATGATGGATAATTATGCATAAATATAACTTATAAATATCAAGTAATTATATATAACATATACATAAGAATATAAATATTAAAAAAACTAAATGAGTTAAGAGGTTCTCTTGGGGAACAGGACAGGAGAGAGAGCTAGGATTCTGAGCTTTAAACTAAAAACGAATGATTTTCCTTTTACGAACAATAAAAATTTTAAGCATTAAATGGGTCCCAGGAACCAATTTTTATTTAAGCGCAATCCAGTTAAAAATGCCATGAATTTTTATCCACTAAATTGGATACCATTGAGACATAAAATAAAACTTCATACAAATATTAAGCAAACTTAATGTACCTCAGTCTTTAACAAATTAAGTGTGCATGCACACACACACACACTCATTCACTCACCCACACATGCACAATACTTATAGTTCAAAGCTCAGAATTTTTTTAAAAAATAAAACACTAAAATCTCATAAGAAAGTTGCTTAAATTTATCATGAATCAAGCTACAAATAAAAACTTAAGTAAATCTTTTCTTTAATTTTATTTTTAAGTAATCCCTACACCCAGTGTGGGGCTTGAACTTACAACCCCCAGATCAAGAATCACACTTAAGGTTCAGGTGGGGGCTAGGTAGGGAGAGATAGATATGAGGCTATGTGATTAGGCTCAAAGAAATCCCCGAAATGTGGAGGTGTGAGGAAACCAGAGATAAGGGAACAAATTGGACTACCCTGCCCGAGGCCTATGGGGTGGGTGTCTTTTTTATGATAGCCATCTGTGACCAATAAGGAATAATCAGATCCTAAAAAGGAAGTAAACCATTGAAGGTGTTATCAATAGAGATGGTAAAAGGATTTAAGTTCTCTGGTTAGCTTTCTAGAAAAGACCACCCTAAAGGCCCTCATTGGCCACCCTGTTGGGACCCCTCTCACTCTTGAGAGCTTTTTCTGTATCTTCACTTACACTCTGTTGTCTGAGAGATTCATTCTTTGACTTCGTGAGGCAAGAACCTAGCTCTCCTCCTTCAAAATGAATGTTGTTGTGTTTTAATAAAACTTTATTTATAATAACAGTCTAGATTAGGCCCATAGGCAATAGTTTGCTGACCTCTGAATAAAGTATATATATTTAAGAAGAAGATCATTAGCAATCTTTCTCAATTTGGCAACCAAGTGTATATTAACCAAGCATAAATATATACTATTCAAGGTAAGACTCAAAAATTTCTCTCTGGGGGTTCCTGGATGGCTCAGTCATTGAGCATCTGCTTTCGGCTCAGGTCATGATCCCAGGGTCCTGGGATCGAGCCCCGTGTCAAGCTCCCTGTTCTGCGGGAAGCCTGCTTCTCCCTCTCCCACTCCCCCTGCTGTGTTCCCTCTCTCACTGTGTCCCTCCCTGTCAAATAAATAAATAAAATCTTTAAAAAAAAAAAAATCTGTCTGAAGATCATGATGAATAGTTGAAAGAAAGGCAGGCAGGGACAAGGGGACCCTCCAACTCTAAGGGGTCCCCCAACCCTAAGAGGAAACCACCCTTAAAATCATTTTACACCACCCTGGAAGGAGCCCTCCACCCTTTCCCATAGACATCCCATAGATGACAAAAACTCAATTGGGTGACCGGCGCATGGAGGATTAATCAGATTAAAACAACCCACCAACAGGCCCTTAAAAACATCTAGATTTAGAAACTCCAATGGAAACCATTTCAGGTCCCCTCCCTCTTCAGGGGAGCTTCACTATCACTCAATAGACCTCCTTGCTTTGCTGCCCACCATTCTTCCTCAGGTCTACCTCTTCATTCTTTGAAGCGGCGTGATCAAGAACCACAGGCACTAAAGAAGAAATCCTGTAGCAAAGATACTGATTATCCAAGGGAGAACTACTTATAACTGCTGCTTGCGAGACCCCAGACAAACCATTCTATCCCTACCTGCTCAATCTAAAATGAATTTTTACCATGAAAATGTGCACATAGAGCCTCTGGTAAGCTTTTTAGTGCCTCATTTTTAAGTATTAATGGAAAAAACATCAGATATTTGAGAAATGTCTAATATGAAAGACAAATCAAAAGAACACAAGAATATGGAATTTAGAGGTAAAAAAGACACAGTAGGCAGAAATTTGAAACTATATTAGATGTTAATATTTATTATTAATGTCTTCTGAAATAGAAGTGAAAAATTATATTCATGAAACAGGAAGATGATACACAATTGAAATCATTCATCCTTTTATTCAACAAATGTTTGATATCTACCACATACAAGACTCACTTTAGGTATTTGATACATGGCCATAAAATGCAAAAATCCCTGCATTCATAGAACTGCCAATTTAATAAAGGGGGAGAAAAACTTATGAATACCGTAACAAATGTAACAACAGAATATAGCAAAAGCAATGAAGAAAATATGCAATGTGTAAGTCAAATCAAGAGTTCTTAGAATAGTAGTCTTCAACAGCATGGTCAGGTAAGGTCATTGGTAAGGTAATGTTTGAGCAATGGCTGAGTCAGCTGTTAGCTGACCAGCCTTTTGGATATCTTGAAAGACCAATCTTGGCAGAGGAAACAGCCCATACCACTGAACAGAAATCAGGTCAATGTGGCTGAAGGGGAGTATGTGAGGAGAGGATAGGAGATGATGGTGTAGAGGAGGCAGTCGGCCAAATAAAAGAATTTTCTAAATCAGAGATTCTCATAGCATGAGCCACAGACCCTTGAAGGTTTCCGAGACCCTATATAGAAGTCTGTGAGATCAAATATATTCTCAGGATTGTAAGATATTTTTGCCATTTTTTGGTTTTGATGTTAATATTGATGGTGCAAAGTGATGGGGGGGTAACACAGCTGATGTTTTAGCACTACAGAGATAGTGAGCTGAACTCTATTAGTGCTTACTGTATGCTTGGCCACCGTGCACACACATTCAGGGAGATAAATGACCATGTTACCTAAAGCTGTTCTTAATGAAGCGGTAAAAATTATTAATTTGATTAAATCTCAACCCTTTTCATATCAACTTTTCAAACGCCTTTTTCATATTTGTGTGTGACAAAATGAAAAGTAGACATAAAGCAAATCTGTTGTAATGAAAGCCACAAGATTTGTCTTCTGAGTTGAACTAGCTGCTTTTATCATCAAACACCATTTTATGTAAAAGAGCAATGGCCAAACTCTGTTTTTTCAAACTTAAGGAAGATAATTTCTCAAAAATAAGCCTATGACTTGAATGACAACAATTACAGCATTTGTCACTAAGGGTAAAATTTGGATTTTCAAAAAAAAAAAAAAATGCATCTTGAAGAGCTTGTATCACCTACCACAACCATGACTGCTTCCTAATACTTAAAGGCTTTTTGGATACAAGTAGTAATATTAATGAATTTGATATTTTGATAATGTATAATGTAATATGTCAATATTCTAGGAGACATGCATAAGTAAGAACTGATGTTGAACATTGCATGTTAGAAAACCTATATTCAAAATAAAAAAAAAAAAATCTATCAATTTTAATGTAACCGAGCACAAGTTTTCATTGACATGGGTCCAGATTCTATATCGTAACTCACCTTTAACTGCATATCACTTCACAGGTTTTAGTGTGGTATTAAAGAAAAATATTCACAAATATTAAAATACTCTTTCCTTTTCCAAGGAGGGATGTCTGTATGAAACCAGATTTTCTTCATATACCTCAACCAAAGAAAGTATCACAACAAAGTGAATACAAAAGCAGGTATGAGAATCTTGCTGTCATTTATTAAACAGACAAGAGATTTGCAAAACTATAAAACAATGCCTCTCTTAATATTTTGACAGTTGGGAAAATAGTTATTCATCATAATATGCTATTTGTTTCATATAAGAGGTTTATTATTGCTATTTGAAATGCTTATTTTAAAACTTCATCAGTTTTTATCTAATACAGTGATAATGAGAGATAGAACCCAAAAGTACATTGGGGTTCTCCAGAGTTATTAATAAGGGTGTCTTGAGGCTAAATATTTTCCTCTATCATTTTTCAACATGTGAGATCTTTTTTTATTCCTTTTCTTCATTCACCAGGAGCCCAGACTAAGTCCTATTAATTCAGTGCCAAGCAATACTTTCTTTTATGAAGGGATTTCTTTCCCATTGACCAGCTTAGAAATTGGCAATATCTACCTTAACGGTTAATGTAATCTTTGGCCAGATGCCAAAAGACACTACTCATGGAGGAAATGTCTTGAAAACCATTTTGAGGACAATATTTAAAATTCTGAAGCCAAACTTGTATCTACTGCTACTGCTTTGACTGCGAGCATCAATAGCAAGAGAGCTAGATAGGAACATTTCCTCTTGCCAATGAAAATCATTAATAGTTTTGGAGAGAATTTAGAAGACATCTGAAAATTGAACAATATCATAGGTTTCATACTTTCAACATGTTTTGGCAATAATTATAGCTCTTTTATTTTTTTTTTATTTCATAACAATGGAGTTTCTATTCCCCATCCCCATGTCTCTTTCACTTTTCTACAGTAGCCAAGACCTATGTTTACAATAGAAAACTCAATTAGTACTTCCTTTTGGTCAATATAACCACATATAGTACTTGTTTCAGAAATTTGGATGAAAGCTGATGTACACTAATCTATACACTAGCCTGAGACAGTTTTATTAGAGTCCTTCATCAGTTTTCAGTAGAATTGTCTGCTGAGCCCATAAGCTTAGGTCAGGGGTGCTGCTTTATAACCTCATACAGCACTCAGCACTATTCTCTCTCAGCATTTAGCATGTTGTATTTTTTGTTTTTTTAAGAAACTGGTCTATATTCCAATTTGACTAACTTCTATACAAGTAGGAGTCATGTCTACCTTGTTCATCATTATATCCTCAGTATTAACTAGGCTTGGGAACACATTTTAGTATGATAGAGGGGATTTTAACCTGTGTTGTTTGTTTTAAAGTCCCACATTTCAATGATAGAGTGGCATTCATTGACTCAGGAGGAAAAAACATAAATAATGGAAAAAAAAAGGTCTCAGCTGTGTTTTGTAAATGTATATATTTTAAATTATTGTGAAACAGTAATGTGCAATCCAGTGTGCTTTTGATTCCCCAAAGCTAAGCAATGGAGAGAGAAGAACTTTTTTTTTTTTTTTTTATAAAATAGAATTCTAAATATCAGGATATCCTCCTTATCATGAGCTAAACTTGGGAAATTAAAGAGCTAGAGTTTATATCCATGAACTACTGGGTCACAAATAATGCAGAAGTTAAATTAGAGCTGTTGTTCTGAAAGCAGGGAAGAGACAAAACTCCTCTGGGATCAGAAGTTTGGAGAGGATTAGTAAAACAGAACATGGAGTTTAGATGCTAGTGCAGGCTCTGCTCTCATATCCCCCAACCACGATTAGGGCCAAAACCTAAGCATGGTAGAGGAGATGACCTGTCTTGAAGTTAACTGTCAGGTTTGGGATCTGAAAGAATAGGGGACTTTGGGGCCACCTATCCTCTGGAACTCTGGAAATGGATAAATAAATGCAGAATGCCTATAGGCCAACATGGCTGCAGTAAAGTAGCAATGGCGAAGTGGCCTGTTTAGTCGATTAGAGTCTGTTATAGACTCCCTGCATTCCAAATTTCCCTGCACTTCTAATATCCCCAAGCTTGGATGAGACATGGATAATATCCAAAAATTTCCGTCTCTGAGAGAAATACTAACCCAGCTGTGATGAAATTGTTGTGAGGATTATGGATTCCATGGCAGGAGCTACAAAAGCCATAAGGAGCCAGATTTGGAGCAGAGTCATCCAAAGGGATAATTGTGTTATTTCCAGAACAGGTATCATGCTTTTCCTGTTCCATATGATTGGATAAAACACTAACCAGGACTGTTCATGAAGAAGACAAAAGCCAGTTCTCAATATCAGGTAGAAAAAGCTAGACATTAACAGAGGCCAGTGAGGACAAAAAAAAGCATTCTCTTCAATTCCAGGACTATAAAGAGTAGAATATTGGCACTTGTTCAAACCAGCTCATTTAGAGTTGACTGAGGGTTATTTCTTTCCAACTCCACATGCAATGATGTCAGATTGGGAACCTGAAATTGGCCGCCGGGACTGCATTTGTACCATGAACTTGGGAACTTTCCAAAAGGTTCCTTTCTCCCACCGCCCTCCAGAGTGGTGGTTGTTAAGCATTTACCAGCACACCACAGAGGATACGTAAGCCTACTGTGTACTTAGATGATCCTGGGAAGAAAGAAAACAGTACAGTAAAAATCATCAGAGACCACCTTGAATTGGCAAGAATGGATGTCCAGTTCTGCAAAAAATGACTCCTAAGAGCTAAATCAACTTCAGCTATACAGAAAAATAAAAGCAATGCTTTAATTTTTGTCAGTTTAGACTGTAACATTGTGAAAACAATAAACCTGTTAGTTGAATGAATGCATAACCTGATGCTATCCTGAATATTAACCTATCAGAATTCAAGGCAAATATGATACCTTATTACTATTCAATTCATCCTTAACCATGTCTGTTTTCCCTACTGAGAAAGCTTTCTGGAGCAGAGATACTTTTTTTTTTTTTTTTTAAAGATTTTATTTATTTATTTGACAGAGAGAATGAGAGATAGAGAGCATGAGAGGGAGGAAGGTCAGAGGGAGAAGCAGACTCCCTGCCGAGCAGGGAGCCCGATGCGGGACTCGATCCCGGGACTCCAGGATCGTGACCTGAGCCGAAGGCAGTCGCTTAACCAACTGAGCCACCCAGGCGCCCGAGGAGCAGAGATACTTTTGTTTTAAACATGTTGAGTTAGCCATCCAGAGAGTGAAAGGCAGCCTTCCCGATGGTTTTGTTAATGCATGGCTTATTGCCCGTTGTACTGAACTACTTACTGTGCTTCTGGAGATATCCATACCGTCAGTACCATCAGCAGGGCTTTTTTAAAATTCAATTTATAAATTGGTGCCAAAGTAGGTTACACATTGGCATCAGTTACTAGCTTCTCATAGTAGTTTTTAGGGGAAAGCAACATCAAAGCCTTTGGTAAAGCCTGGAGTTTCCTAGATGTAATTTTGCCCTGGTATCTGCCATGTGTATGTTTTCCCTGGACTGTCAGCAAGTAACTTGAGTTAGTCTCAGAAACCTACAGGGAGGGGACTACCTTAGTTTGGGGTTGGCCAGTCCCCAAGGAATGCCCTCTGCTTATCAATCCACCTGTCAGCTCATGTTAAGCCTCATTCCTCTGAAAGGCCTTTTCTGGTTTACCCAGTCTAAGGAGTATATTTTTTAAAAAAACAGCAATATTTTCCATCAAAAAATATATAACTTTGCATTTATTTTATGTGATTAATTAAATCCCCCCCCCAGACTGTAGGATCAATGAGAGTCTGATCTTGTTAGCTTTTCCTACCTATTGTTATGTCACTAGAACACTGTATAGCTTGTAGTGAATATGAATATGCTTTTGTGGAATAAATAAATGATAATTAGACAAAATTATTTGTAATAATTAACATTTCTTATATATTTCCAAAGAAATCTTACATCTAAATAAAATTCAAACAACTAGTAGGAAAATATAATTCAAACTGGTAAGAAGTAAATAGAAATGAGAAACAAAGAAACATTCAGCATCACTATTACTCAACAAGCTTGAAATTAAACCAGCATTTTAATAAACAAAAATAAATACTAAGTGGTATGCTGTTTTGATAAGCAGATACTCAAATTCCCAAATGGACGGAATAAAACTTTCTGTACATTTTCTGGTAGATAACTGGTCAGTATCAATAAAAATGTACACTTTTCTCCAACAATTCCATTTTTGTTCTGTTGTCTTCAGGAAATATATACAGAGATGGATAAAACAAAATGTTCACTAAAACATTATAATGGAAATTAAACATTCAAAAATACAGGATGAGTATAATATTTTAGTTATGAAGAAAGTATTAGATAACAAAAATGATATAGTACATATCAATTGATTGACTTAGCAATTTATCGACTATGTATTTTAGTGATATTCAGTGATGAGGAACTTTAAATGTTTTATATGTCACATCCCAGAAGGACATGCACAAAAGGGTTATAGCGCTTATCTTTGATGTTATAAATTTTCAGGTATTTCAATTTTTTTTCTTTGCGGGTTTCTAAATTCCAAGTATTTTCTACTTTGATATTGCATTACTTGAATAAATTATTAAGAGAGGATTAAAAGAAGTAGTGGTAAAGCATGAAATAGTTTCTGTAGCCCACTGAAATTGGCTTAAAGATAAATGTTTCAAAAAGAAGAGTTGGGTTTGAATATTGAAGCAGAGATTTTAAACTGAGAATTTTATGGATAGGAGCTTAATAGTTTCACATCAAAGCTGTTATTTTCAAATTTAACCTTCCGATGTATCAGAAATATTATCTTGGTGTATTCTTAAGAAAGAGATATCGTGGGGCACCTGGGTGGCTCAGTCGTTAAGCATCTGCCTTCAGCTTAGGTCATGATCCCAGGGTACTGGGATCGAGCCCCGCATAGAGCTCCATATCCAGCCCCGCATCGAGCCCCACATCGAGCCCCACATCGAGCCCCGCATCAGGCTCCCTGCTCAGCAAGTCTGCTTCTCCCTCTCCCACTCCCCCTGCTTGTGTTCCCTCTTTTGCTGTGTCTCTCCCTGTCAAATAAATAAATAAAATCTTAAAAAAAAAAAAAAAGAAAGAAAGAGACATCGTTAGATGGTCAAATGTTAAGGTCAAAGTTTAAAGTGACTTATGTTATTTTTTTTTTTACTTCAGATAATGTAAAGAACGGGTTGTAGCCCCCTCCCCGCCTTCAGGTGGTAAGTAGCAGCAAATGATTTTGGCTTTCTACAGGTCTGTCTTTTACCCTTTTTTTTTTTTTTAAAGATTTTATTCATTCATTTGAGACAGAGAGAATGAGAGACAGAGAGCATGAGAGGGAGGAAGGTCAGAGGGAGAAGCAGACTCCCTGCCGAGCAGGGAGCCCGATGCGGGACTCGATCCCGGGACTCCAGGATCATGACCTGAGCCGAAGGCAGTCGCTTAACCAACTGAGCCACCCAGGCGCCCTGTCTTTTACCCTTTTTTAACTGTCAGGGCAGAAACATGTTAACTTCATAAAAATGGGCAGCACCTGCTGTGGAAAACATCTCTTTTGACTTAAAAGGAGCATTAAAGCTTCTGTCACTTCACAGTGAAATGATGATCAAAAAAATAAGTACTTAGATATCCAGGTTATAAAAGTTACAAGTAAGAAAAGTTTGTTTTGCTGTTGTTTTTTTGTGGGGTAGTGTTTACTTGTGACCAGTAAATCTGTTGTTATTATTCTTAAAATATGATGAAGCAAAAAAACAAGGTGGTAATGAACACAGCCTTGCGGTAGGAAGACCTGGGATTTGGCCCCAACTCCGCAACCTGCCAGCTCAGTGACTGTGAACTAGTTGATTACCTAATTGGTAAAACGGATAATAACAATGCTTATTCACAGGGTCATTGTGGGAATTAAGTAATACGTGTAATACTCAATCAGTGTTAATTTTCCATGCATTCCATTGGAGTGACTCAGTAAAGCCTTAATAAATCCCAGTTGTACTTTCCATCTTAAAGGCACCAATACTTTGACTATTCCATCAGGATAAAGTCAGTTCCTGGGTTTTGACTTATCCTGACTAGTCATCTGACAAAACGTGTACATTAAATTCGTCCCAAAGTCACCTTCCAAGAAAGTTTCATGAAATAATTACCCTTTTTTCCTTAAGAGCACATTTCTGGGACTTCCCATTAGTATACTGCTAGATAAAATTTGGCTACCTCTTTTCATTTCATTTTATCTTTTTATTTTATTTTTTAATAAAGATTTTATTTATTTATTTGACAGAGAGAGAGCAAGCACAAGCAGGGGGAGCCATAGAGGGAGAGGGAGAAGCAGACTCCCCATTGAGCTTAGCAGGGAGCCGGATGCAGGATTTGATACCAGAACCCCGGGATCATGACCTAAGCCAAAGGGAGATGCTTAACTGACTGAGCTACCCAGGTGCCCCGTGGCTACCTCTTTAATGCACAGTTCTGTTTTCAACATTTTAAGAAAATGCTTAGCCAAAGTTCTATCAGTCTTTAATATTTTAAGTCATGGTTGTCTGTCAATGACTGTAAGTTCCAAGAAGTTTATCTTTCTTCTCTTTAATTCACCATGCACAGCAGTTAAACAGAACATAGCAATAAATTTAGGGCATAGGATTGGTTTTGATGATACAACTACATCTAGAGCAAGGTTTCTCAACTTAAAACCATCGACATATTGGACTGCCAAATTTTTGTTCTAAGAGGTTACTGTGCTCATTGTAGGGTGGTTTGAGGCACTCCTGGCTACTGCCGCAATGTACCCACTGGATTTTTTGTTATTGTTTACTATTACAGTAGCACTCACTTCCAACCAAAATGACAACCAAAAAGGTCTCTAAACATTGTCCAGTGTCCCCTGAGGGGCAAAATAGTCCCTGGTTGTAAATGACTGATCTAGAAAATTTAAAAAAATTGTATCACAATAATTAGTATACTATGCATTTTAAAAAATATTTTTGTCACTCACATGTAAGTTTGCCACAATTAAGCAAATTGTCTTGAAGATATAAGCTCATAATCAAGAATCAACCTATTAAATCTTGATGTAGATAATCAGGTATAAAAGGTTGGTTTTATAACTAAATACATGGTAAATGTAGAGGCCACTTTTAGGCAACAGGCTCAAGCAATGGAAACTTGATCAAGGCAAAAGGGCCCAAAGTGACTCCAACCCCCTGGCTGAATACAGACAAGAGCATCAAGCTACCCGACTTGCCATACCTCCTCATCCTCCCCTTTAAAAAACAGCCCCTACCCTAGGCGACGCAAGGAATTTTCCTTTTTTTGGTAACTGTGCCTGGTTGTAAGTAGCCTGTTGGTCAGTTAAGGTCTATGGATATTTTGAGTTGGGTCGCCTGATGGTCCTGTCTGTATTCAGCCAGGGGGTTGCTGTCCTGCCCCAGCTCCCTTGCAGGGTCTTCAATCAACTTCTATCTCCTTTGTTCTGCCTGGGTCAATTTTTTTTTTTTTATAGAAGAATTTTATTTATTTATTGACAGAGAGAGACGCAGCCAGAGAGGGAACACAAGCAGGGGGAGTGGGAGAGGGAGAAGCAGGCCTCCCGCGGAGCAGGGAGCCGGATGCGGGGCTCGATCCCAGGACCCTGGGATCATGACCTGAGCTGAAGGCAGACGCTCAACGACTGAGCCACCCAGGCGCCCCTGCTCAGGTCAAGTCTTTACACGGCCTGCAACATGCTGCCAAGCTGCCAAGCTGCCACGTGATCGGGAGAAACACCACATTTAGACACCACAGTGAAGGGGGACAGAAAGGAATCTCGTAGTTTGAGTTTTCAGCAAGCCTTCCATCCTGAATCTTTTTTTTTGTCCTTACTGTGGTATGTGGCTGTTTCACAAACCGTCACCAGCTAGCCCTGACCTTGACTGCCCCGCTGCTTCTACTCATGGACCTCTGTCCCACATTTTTCCTTAAGAGATAAGCTGGAAAGTAGAGCTTAACTCCAGCAAATGGAAAGTGAAACCGCCCCTAGAGGGATCTGACTGCTCAGACAGGACCTCCAGCCAGCCCAGACCAGTTTGAGCTTAGCTCCTGACTTGCATCTGTACAGAGGGACAAAGGAGTGACCTCTAGAATGACTGGTGACCTTTACCTCATTATAGTACTAAAATCTCCACCTACAGAGGAGACTCAGCCTCGTTTACATAACATAAAGTGTACGTGCAAGTGTATAAATCATGTTTACTTATGGCTCACGTGCAACCTTATCCCAAGGCTTCCCTATCTAAATATTCACCCGAACCCTAAATAAAAGGAACCCATTCACCCTTGCTTGGGAAGTCAGGGCTTTGGAGGCCATTCCCTGTGACCTCCGTATGTGCTACAAATTTTTCTTTGTGTGACAAATCAACCCAGAGCAGTTGCTGACTTACCAAGGAGTGAACTCATATTGGTTCAGTTACAGAACCAGCGATAGGGGGCTCCTGGCTGGCTGAGTTGCTAGAGTGCCAGACTCTTTCTTAATCTTAGGGTGGTGAGTTCATGCCCCTGTTGGGCATGGGGCCTACAAAAGAAACAAAACAAAACAAAACAAAAGCAGCTGTAGGCATATGTCCCAGGAGAAAGGCTGCCCACGAGTGGGATTGAGCCAAACCAGAGGCCTCTTATGTGCATTGTTTACCAAAGTGTGTTTTAGTTTGCCTTCGACATAAATGAAAAATCCAAATTTCACTTAACGTATGAAAGATTGTTGCCGAATTCAGAATGGAAAGACTTAGCATGCCTCTAATAGTTGTTAAATGTTAACAATTATGTTTGTGGTGATATATAAAGAATATGGATTTCTGAGTTAAGAAATATTTGGGTTAAATCCTTTTGAACACTTACTAGTTGTGTAATATCAGGTATTGGTTTGCAACCTCCTGGGGAGCTTCCTTGGCGAAATCTGAAATGGGCCCTAGGGCAAGGAGAGGCCAGAAGCCACTCAGATTAGTAGGTGGACTTGTAAATGAGCAAGCAAATTTACAAACAAGGCTCACCCTCCGTGGCCTCAAGACTAGTAGATCTCTGCATACCCACCTGCCAAGTCTTAGTTTATATAGAAGACTTACCTTGGTTCGGTCACAGAGACCTTGCAGATAGCCTCAATACCACTTCACTATCTCAAGGTTATCTCCTTAGTGCAGCTTCTAACCAGAGAGGCTAATGGAGTGCACATTCCACCGAGGGAGTGAGAAGCCTCCCAGTCTTCCAGCTCACAGTTCAACCGGCAGTCACGTCCTCTTGATGACCTCCCCCAACATCAGGCAAGCCTTTCGTTTGTTTAGTTTTTATGCTTCCAACTTTTTTTATCAGTAAAATGGCATAATAATCTATAGGATTATTAGAACTAAATTAAAAAAAAATCAAAATAGCATAATGCCTTGAACTCATTATTTAATAAATATTTGTTAAGTGAGTAAATACATGATTAAAGTGACTCTCAAGAACCTAGAAGTCTATAAACAAATTATATATTAGTTTTTCCCTAACTTTTTATCCGAAAAAAAAAAAGTTTCAGAAGGGAAAACAGGGAGATAAAAGGAGGGGGAAACTTTGCTTTAAGATGTAAGAACAGTATTTTAGTGCAGTCAGTATTTTATGTATCATGGAACTTCAAATATTATTCAGAAGAAAGCCACCTATATTTATGTCATGTTCAAAATATGAAACCAATTCCAAGTTGGCAAGGATAAAAATAAAACCTCACTATGCTTTAGTCAATTGCTTCCTAAACATTTCAGTGGACTTAAATTCTGTGCATGTAACACCCTTTAACCACCAGTAGTGTTAATATAAGAACTTTAATTTCCCCACTTATTATTATGTATTGCAGCATGTATGTTAAGGTCTTCAACATGTTATTTGGAACAGTTTGAATTAAAATTTTTTCTTGTGTGTTGGGGGAAGTGAATTTGCCTTTTTCAACATAAGCTTGCAGAAGTAATGATTTATTATATGATATACGTTCAATTACAAGAATGTAAAACTCAGCTGGTCTTATTTTGTGCATCAAACATTTATAAAGTAAGTAACGAACTTTGTAGTAGATGCTTGAGCTACAGACACACAAAGCACAGAGCATAACTTCTAGGTGCTATCAGTTTAGTGTAAAGGAGAGAAACAAGGATCAGGACATGGTATGATAAAAGCTACAATATAAGTAAGCAAAGGATCCTATGGAAGGACAGAAAAAAAATTATCTTCATGTGTACTTCCTAGTCAACTAAGAGAAGCTGTTTTTCTGGGGTATGAAATATGTCATCATTTATTCATAAAACTTTTGAAAGCATTTGAGATGAAAACCATAAAGAACGTGAGCCAAGGTTTTCAAATTTATCTGTACTTTAGAATCACCTGAAGATTTTTAAACTCCTGATATCCACGTCAAAACTCCAGATCCATTAAATCAGAATTTCTGAGATTAGAATTTAGGAAGCAGGAATTAAAGCTCCTCAAATGATTTCCGTGGGCAGCCAAGTTTGAAAACCACTGATCTAAGAAGAGCAGAGGGGATGTGATGTGGAAATGTTGCGGTTCAGAGCTGATGGCACAGAAAGAATTCTTGAGACATCTTCGGTGCAAAAAGGCGGTTTTACTAAAGCATAGAGACAGGACCTGTGGGCAGAAAGGGCTACACTGGTGTTGTGTGATGGGTTACTGACTATATACTTTCAAGTTGGGAGGGGCTTAGGGAATTGCCTAAGTCTCTAGGGAATTTTATTTATTTATTTTTATTTTATTTATTTAAAGATTTTATTTATTTATTTGACAGAGAGAGAGAGGGGAAACACAAGCAGGGGGTGCAGCAGGACGAGGCAGAGGGAGAAGCAGGCTCCCCGCAGAGCAGGGAGCCCATTGGGGGCTTGAACCCAGGACTCTGGGATCATGACCTGAGCTGAAGGCAGATGCTTAACTGACTGAACCACCCAGGCGCCCCTCTAGGGAATTTTAGAGGCAAAGTTTCTAAGACCCTTAAGGGGCTAGCTATTGTTAGGTAAAGGTCATTTATTACTGTTTAGTAAACCCTTAGTCATGAGACTCTTCAGATGTCTATCAATGGGCCACATGCTTGGAGGATGATTATTAACATGTATCTTGGGGGGTAGAGATAAAGGAAATTTCTAAAGGAATTTTTGTATGTCAAAGAAGACTTACAATATCCTGGGAGGTCGGGATAATGTTAAACTAAGATCGCCTTTTGCCTTTAGCAAAGTATTAAACTTGAGACAGCTGAGTTACTAGAGGAAAGTCTCTGCATGTTTCAAGGACTTGTCAATGGGCTATAGGCAGTAAGGAAATTTGATTTTTTGTTTTGTTTTGTTTATTTTGCTTATGTTTCCCACATCAGAATCCATGTTACTTAATGTTTGAAATAAGCTCAATATTCTACTGGCCAGTGAATTTGACTATTAATTTTGTAACAGACAAAACAGGTGAAATGTAGATTGTTGTTTTTGTAAAAGAAAGCGTATGCATTTTCTGGGGAAAAAAAATGCAAGACTGTTTTTCTTCATTAAACCAAATAATAGTATCGTATTTTACTTGTAATTATATTTAAATTGTACTGCACCCTGTTTTTGTTATCTTTTTCCTTATCTCAGATGAATGTAGTAACGGTTTGGTAGTAGACCTGTAATCTAATCCAAGTTAATGAGAACCTTCCCCAAGACTTTGGCTGAGATTATTCGATATTTTTCTTTAGTAGGGTTTCAGTAGTCTGGTCCACCTGCTAAATTTGTAGGTTTGAATTTCTGGTGACCATGTTTGTTTTCTTTTGAGAAAAACCAGTCTGGAAGTGAGGAAAGCAGAGGGAAAGTCTAGAACAGGGAGATTCTGGCTTTTGTACAGCACCTGGATCCAGCTATGCAAGGAACTTTCTAGTTAAATACAAAAAGAAAGTCTCTTTTTTGCCTAGGGCCAAGTTGAAATGTATTTCTGACTTTTTCAAATAAAAGTATCTCAATACAGACATGGATATCTCATTTAAAAGGCTTAAAAGCATGATACCTGTATTGTTTGTTTCTGTGATTGATTAGATTATAAAGTTAAATAAATTTTTTACTGATATGAGGAATTCTTAATCTCAGCAAACAAACTGAGGGTTGCTGGAGTGGTGGGTGGGGTGGGAGGGATGGGGTGGCTGGATGATAGACATTGGGGAGGGTATGTGCTATGGTGAGCGCTGTGAATTGTGCAAGACTGTTGAATCACAGATCTGTACCCCTGAAACAAATAATGCAATATATGTTAAGAAAAAAAAAAAGAAGAAGAAGAAGAAGATAGCAGGAGGGGAAGAATGAAGGGGGGGAATCGGAGGGGGAGACGAACCATGAGAGACGATGGACTCTGAAAAACAAACTGAGGGTTCTAGAGGGGAGGGGGGTGGGAGGATGGGTTAGCCTGGTGGTGGGTATTGAGGAGGGCACATTCTGCATGGAGCACTGGGTGTTATGCACAAACAATGAATCATGGAACACTACATCTAATACTAATGATGTAATGTATGGTCCTTAACATAACAATAAAAAATTTTAAAAAGTTAAATAAATTTAGTGAAGATAATCTGAGTGAGGGGAGATAGGGATGAGGAATTAACCTGAGATAATTATGATCAGGGTGTTTTGCTTTTTTATGTCATGAATTTATGCTATAGAAAATGTGACATTAGTTATTGATGTCATTTTGTATTGGCAGAGGATTATTTGTGGAAGGGGTACAGAAATGGTGACAAAAACAGTGTTATTTACTGACAAGTGCTTCTTGCATATAGGATACTGTGGTAAGGAAGCACACGGCAAGGCTATGACTGGAATAAGGGCAAAAATGCTATGTAACACAGTATCTAAGGAAAAAAATTCTATAGCCACAGGCTATTATTTTTATCTCCTTTTGACCAGTAAAAAAATACTTTCACATAATTCTGTTAAACTTATCTCAAGAAATGCTTTTATGCATACCAAAAAATAAAATTAGACTTAATGCATATAGAATGTCCTGTAAAATGGCTCACTCAGTTGAGTACGACTCTTGATTTCAAGTCATGATCAGGGTCCTGAGATCAAGCCCCCAGTTCAGTCCTGCATCTGTCTCCACATTAGCTCTGGGTAGGGGGTGGGGTGTGTCTGCTTGAGATTCTCTGTCTCCCTCTGACCCTCCCCCACTCATGCACGCACCTGCACATGCACTCTCTCTCACTCTCTCTCTCAAATAAACAAATCTTTAAAAAAAAGTTCTATAAAATGAATGAGATTATGCCTAAAATCACATAGGTTAGGGGTATGACAATCTATATTTCTGATGAAAGCGTTATGGTGGTTTTTTAATATTTTTCTGATTCTACTAAATTTCAATTACATGGGGCCCTTACTAAATTAATGTAACTTGGAAGGAGTTGAAAACAGAATAAACTGAGAATTTCTGTTATAAATCAAGTGTCTCTAATAATAATGTACTGTTTATAATGTCTCAAATTCCTGAACAAAAGGATTAGCTTAATTTATTCCTAGGTTTATTTATTGTTTGGGGCCAAAATGCACATTTCATAGTGTGAGAAAGTTTTTTGTTTTTGTTTTTGTTTTTTGTAATGGATAACTCAAAGAAAGTATCCCTAGAGGATGAATTTAATTGAAATAATAGCTACAATATAAGGAGAGAAACATTTTTCATTTACACATATAAAACTCCTTTTTTCCCCTAATTTTGTCCTTCTCCACCAAGAAGCAGTCTCAGAATTCCAACTTTTTCCTCTGCCTGTTATGTGTCATTTTACTTTTTACTATTTCAGCCTGTGGAAGGGCCCTAGGCTTTAGTGTCAAGCAGATCTGGGCATCAGTTTTAATTTTGCCAATGACAGGAATTTTGACTTTTGGGAGTATAGAGTTAGAAGCTCAATTTCCTCATTTGTGAAATAGGGATGATAATAGTAGGTCTTCGATAAATGACAATTATCTTTATTTGCTTAGGTTGATGCTTATGTTAAGTAGGTTGTCTCATAATAAATTGGGCAATAAAATTACTGCACTATGTATTTTATAGGGTAGATTGTTACTCTATTCTGTCATAGTTCCATGTAACAAAACCTTGTCTACCTTAACTGGTAAACCTATCCTCAGGCCTTAACTTCTTTCTCGCCACTTGTAGAGAAGTCACCTATAGACTGACATCCATTTTTCTTATTCTCAAACTTCATGTGTCCAAAATTAGCTCTTCAATGGCCCTTCCATGTCCCCTCTCCTTCCAAAGTTTCCCATTTCTTTCTGTGCAAGTCTTTTTTTTCCCCTTTAAACTTTCTCAGCAAGACCATCAGCCAGTTTTATTCTCCCTTCTCCACGTGTAATATCTCATCTGTCACCAGCGTCGCCACTTTTTTCCCCTTCTAAAAATATGTCTCTAACTTTGTCTTCATGTCATTTCTACTGCCATTTTAGTCTAGGTCCTCATCAGCTCACTCCCTCCTCTAAATCTTTGATGAGGCTTAATTAATGAAACAACGATATACATATATAAATAAATGCAGAGAATATATATTACATGTTCTGAGAGTTGAAAGTCTTAATTTGAAGTGATAGTTTAAAATAACTAATCAGATTTGAAACTCATGCTTTCTTTCATATTAATTTAAATCACCTTAAATTGATTTGGCTTGATCAGATGAAAGAATAATGTTTTTAGCACTTTACTCATTTCTTTTTTCAATTGGTGTTCAATCTTTATCAAAAGCATAACCCAGTTTTTTGTTTTTTGTTTTACACTGGAAAATGTACCAAATATAACATGATATATTATTATTCTCAAGGTAAGTAAAGTGTTGGTGAAAAATATTCTGCAGTCAGTCTGTGAGTATTTATACATTTAAATGATTATCTTGATAAAATTATATTGCAAAAAATAAAATTTTCATTATAATACTAACACACTTACTATAGGGTTATATGGTTATATGACACCACCATATAAGTTAAGACAGAGAAAGACGAGTACCATATGATTTCACTTACATGTGGAATCTAAAAAACAAAACAAATGAACAAACAAAAAAACTCTCATAAATACAGAGAATAATGTGATGGTTGCCTGAGTGGAGGTGGATGGGAGGATAGACAGAATAGATGAAGGGGATTAAGAGATACACATTGTTAGTCATGGAGATGAAAGGTACAGCATAGAGAATATAGTCAATAATATTGTAATAACGTTGTAGGATGACAGATGGTTACTAAAATATCTTTTACCCAAAGTCTATGCACTTGATGATAGTTGAGCTAACCTCCATGAAGCTTTTGTTTACCTGGTCATGGCATACTCTTCATGTTTTCCTAAGATCCTGACTTTCACTATTTATGCTATTTCCCATGCTCTTCGAACATAGACAGGTCCCAGATTTGCATCCTAGACTTTCTAATCTCCCTTCTTGTCTGTCTCTCCCCTGTCTCTCTCTCTCATTCTAGACTATCTCCCAGGAAATCTCTCTCTCCCCCTGCCACCCCGCCCCACATTACATCAACTATCTTTATGGGCATGACTCCTTGAGCACAGCAAGTCTGTTTCATTAGTTCAAATCTCATTATCCTGACTGCACAGCACTATTCAGTACTCAACAGAATTTCCCTTCAACTTTTTCTTTTGACACATTCAGAAATTCTAGACTTAGATATAAAAACTTCAAAGTACTTTATAATGGTTTCAGTAAGAATTAATTGAGCACAGTCCCAGCATTTAGGCACTTTAATATATAACTTTACATTTGTATAGACAGGTAGATTTTAAAAAATTTCCACTTGAAGCATTTTTGTTTGTCACAACATTTGGTAGGTAGAGCAAATATTTTGATTCCTATCTTACAAATGAAGAGACTATGCAAATCTTTAGGAAATTTGCCCAGTCTTTTGAATCGCATGATAATAAGTTTTCCACTGTTTGAATCCTGCCTTTTTTTAATCCAGAAATAAACTACTCAAATTAACCAATAACCATTGTATAGCTTTTGGTTTTATGTCATTACTGGCAATGCTGTATTTTTAAATTACCAAATTAAAAATACTGACTCTTATAAGAAAGTATAGGCATAATTATGACCCACATAAGGGTCACATTTTTTTTGAATTAAAGTTTATTTTCTTAATTTTTGAATTGTTATAACACAATGCAATGATTTTAATCATCTAAAATCATTTTCATTTCCCTTATCTCTTCCCCACCCCCCCATTTATATTTTCCTTGAAGACAGGGACAAGATTTTTGAAAATATTATTCTGATTTTTCACTTGGCCTGTACAATACTACTTAATTAACTCAATGCTGTGGGCTGAATGTGTCTCCCCAAAATTCGTATGTTGAGTCCCTAATCCCCAATGTAACTTTATTTGGAAATAGATCCTGTAAGGAAGTGACAAAAGTTAAATGAGGTCTTTTATTTTATTTTATTTTTTTAATATCTAGTAGAGCTCATGCCCTTATGAGAAGAAGAGGAGATGCCAGGGCTCTCTAGCACCTCCAATTGAGGAGACAGAGAAGGCGGAAGACCCTAAGAAAGAGAGCTCTCACTAGGAACTAAATCCATTAGTTACCTTCATCTTGGATGTCTTGACCTCTGGAATTATAAGAAAACTTTTTTTTTTTTTTTTTTAAGGCCATCCAGTTTATAGTATTTTGTTAGGGCAGCTGAGACGACAAAAACACTCAACAAACTAATGGTCCTTTTCTAATTAGAGAGTTAACTATTATCAATGTGCCGTAGGGAAGGGAAAAGATAGTCAAAATATTCTTATATTTTTAAGGTGTATATCAGAGTTGAATTGATAGCCTAAATGCTATTCTGTAGTTACAGTTTTGAAAATTTTTTTTTAAAATAATTCTCAGAAAGTTGTCTGGATCTATGAAATTCCAAGATGGCATATTGGAAAAATCTAATTAAAATGTGGACCATTGTAAGATTTGCACTCATAAAAGTGATGAGAAAGAAGCAAACTATTTATTATCGAATTTCCTTGAAATGTATTTAAGGACCAATATAAATTCCAGGAGGATAAAACCATAGATAATATATCATTAGCTACATACACTGAAAAAAATAGTTAATAAAAAATGTATCACAACGAATTCATATATAGTAGAGTTCCAAGATCTAAAAAAGGGATATCAAAAAAAGAGTGAAATGGGGAAGCACAGAGAAATACTTATTATCTCAATCCAATCCTTAGAGTGTAAAATCATTACCGTAATTAGAGAATCTATTGTATTTGTCCCCTAATTTCAAATATATTCACACTCATATCATCTGTCCTAAATGGTCTTTAAAAAGAAGGTTATGAAGTTTAATTATACATTTTCAAGTAAATAAACCTAATAAAATATTTGTATATACACCAAGGAAGCTGAATTTTGATAACACAACTTTTTGCTTAGTTCTGTTAATCTTTCCCCCAAACAAATGTTTCATGGTGAACATCTCAATCTAGCTAGCTAATGAGCCCCTCTGATCTTAGCTCCATATTCTCTGTCCTTCACTATTTAGGCAAAAATTTAGCAAAAAACAAACAATTGTGGCAAAATTAAATCTCAAAACTGCCAGCGCAAGATGTATATTTGTAGCCTCAAATGCAAATTACAAAAAGAGACTAAATCTCAGACTAGAACAAAAATATATCAAAATACTCTTTTGGGGGCACCTCTGTTGAGCAAACCAACTCTTGATTTCGGTTCAGGTCATGATCTTGGAGTGGCGAAATCCAGGCGCATTAGGCTCCAAGCCGAGCTCGAGTCTGCTGGAGATTCTCTCCCCCTCTGCCCTTCCCCCACCAAAATGAATAGATAAATCTTTAAAAAAAATAGTCTTTTGACTTTTAGAGATTTCAATTGTCTTTAATATTGTAGGCATCACTTTAAATTTTTAGAAAGTCTCTCTGGAAATTCATTTACCTAAAAGCTCACTTTTTAATTTTGTTTTGATCTTTTGGGAAAACATTTACCACTTTACTAGCTAGTAATAAAAACATTTTTAATTAAATATGATTTAAAATGTTGTCATAGAGCACCACATATGCATGTTTATTTTTAAAAATCTAAGTCTTCATATGAGGAAGGTTTATTTTCCCCCTATTTCAATCGTGTAGTGGGTTGAATGGTGGCCACCAAAAAGATATGTCCATGCCAGGCATTTGGGAATATGACCTTAATTGGAAACAAACAAACAAACAAACAAAAAAACTATGCAGATATAATTAAATATCTCCAGAAGATATCCTGGATCATCAGGGTGGGCCACAAATCCAATGGCAGATGCTCTTATTAGAGTCTCATAAAGAAGAGAAGGCCATGTGAAGACAGAAGCAGAGATTATAGTGATATAGCCAGAAGCCAAGTAATGCCTAGAGCCACCAGAAGATGGAAGAGGCAAAGAAGGATTCCTTTTTAGATCCTTCAGAGGGAGCACGATTGTGCCCAAAACCTTGATTTTGGACTTCTAACCTCCAAAACTGTGAAAATAAATTGCTGTTTTAAGCTACCACATTTGTGGTAATTTTTACAGCAGCCCTAGGAAAACAAATATACTTAACGAAATGTGATAGTTTGCTTCTTTATATTATTGGTCTAAAACAAAGCTAGAAAATGTTACAATGACACTTATAAATCCCACTGTCTCCCCATTTCAAGTCCATTCTTTTGGTCAAAATCCTACACAAAGGACAGAAAAAAAAAAAAAATCAGTTAAATGTTTGACCCTAGATCTCCAGGCTTTTATAAGTTAAAAAGACTTACAAATTTTAGAACTCAATCACTTCATATTATAGAAGAAATCAGATTGAGAATCCTAATGATTTGCTACTGCTCTCAAAACCAACACTGAACCCCAGTCTTTAAACACATTTGCAATATAAACACATGCCCCTGTTAGTCACAGCAAATGTTACAGATATACTGCTTTTCCCCTTATATTACTCTGCTAAGGCTGTCCTAATAAAATATCATGGACTGAGTAGCTTAAACAGCAGATGTTTATTTTCTCACAGTTTTGGAGCCTGGAAGTCCATGATTATGCTGAGAACTCTCTTCCTGGCTTATAGACTGCTGCTTTCTTGCTATGTCCTCTCCTGACCTTTCCTTTGTATTTGTATACACAGAGAGAGAGCACTCTGAATTACTGGATTAGTGCCCATCCTTGTGACCTCATTTAACCTTAATTATCTCCTTATAGGCCCTGTTTCCAAATATAGGGCGTATATGGTCACATTGGGAGTTAGGAGTTTTCAAAATATGAATTTTGGGGGATACAATTCTGTCCATAACATCCATCACTGTGCTTAGGTAAGGAAGAGCTTGTCCTACTGCTAACTTGAATTTTGGAAGTGGGAGAACAGACACAATTAATTAGATATCAATATTGTCTCCTTTATCAAACTTTTTAGGTAGACCTGACTAGAAACCCACATCATGTTCAAAGAAGACTGGATTCTCTATTTTTTATTAAGTTTTTATTTTAATTCCAGTATAGTTAACCTACAGTGTTCTATTAGTTTCACAGTACAGTGTAGTGATTCACCAATTCCATACATCACCCAGTTCTCTTATTTTTTTTTTAAATAGGAATTGTCTTTGAGATAGCTATCCAAAACAAAGGCAAACTCCTCAAATTTGCAGTAATGTCTATAATTTTCAGTCAAAATAACTTTTGTTTTATATAAATGCATTCATAAGACAGCATTTAGGAATTCCATGGTAGATACGAAAGGGACTGAGAAAATAATTTGAACATTTTTAGCTCATTTAAGAACGAGTTCCTCTTGATGTTTTGACTGCTGTTCTCACCCTAATTCTTTCTTTTGTCACCATGAATGCTGCTAAGTCTTCTGAAAACTGCCTGATTGAGGATTTCTATACAGGCAGGGAAGGTCAGTAATGGATATTTTCACACTTTCGCCAGAAAGAACAGAAAAGAATCTTCAAAAGTTTGTAATAAACAGAGCAATCTTCGGGGATCAAAAAAAGTCCCTTAGATTCAATGCCAGGTGTCTTCCCAACAATCTTAGCTTCACAACGGACCCAGTCACATCAGCTACTTACTCTGAGTAGGAGTCCGTCCCTGTTTCTGCTGTCAGAGAGATTCTAGGGAAAAAAAAAAAGCACAGCTGCTTCAGGCATATATTGTACCTGCCAATTTCACAAAACGAAAATGAGGGTGATATATGGTGTCCACAGGATATTAAGTTATTTTTTCCTTCTACTCCTTTCTCCATTTTTCTGTCTGAATACCTTATACTCCCTTTTTCCCCTCAGTGTATATCTTCAGAGCCTTTGTCCTTTCATGTCACTGAGATAGGTGTACCAGAATCTGAATTGGAGAGTCCCAAATCAACACCTTTGATATTTCAGCAGACAAGAGGGCAATGATAATAACTTCAGTGAAGTGTCCTGCTCCTTACTGCATGAAATGTGAATGTCAGTTCCTGGAATGAGCTGCTGCAACCTGTTGTTATGCGGAATAGAAAATGGTTAGGCCATCTTAAGTAGAATGGAAGCAAGAGGCATTGTACTTCTAAATTAATTTAGTGAAATTTGTTGTTTAATACATTATTTGATGAGGTTTGGACATGGTACTTTCAGTTTCATTTGGAGGCAAGGCTCACTGAACTGAAGTTTGAAAGCCTAGACTTGATTTAAGTCCCCATGGGCTCAATTAAATAATAAGCCTATCTTATAAAGGTGTCATTATTTTTGCTTATTAGGTAGTATCTTAAATACACAGAACTAAAACAAGATTTAGTATAAAGTATAGGAGTTGCAGAATTTTTTTTTAATATTTTATTTTTAAGTAATCTCTACACCCAGTGTGGGGTTCAAACTCACAATCCCAAGATCAAGAACCACATGCTCTACAGACTGAGCCAGCCAGGTGTCCCAGGAGTTACAGAATTTTGAATGATAGAAAGTTAAAAAGCATTTGTATTCACACTGATAATACAAGTTAACCAATTGATGAATATTTAAAAATATTTTACTAATTTTCTTTTAAATACAAATGTTCATTCTGAAAAGCAAGTAAGATCGGTGTAGAGAAGCACTAAGTTTTATATTTCCAAAGAACATCCAATGAAATTACCTTAAACAGCTACATAAAGATACAACCTTAAAGTCCATCTACAGGAATGGTGGAATTAATTACACACTCAAACTATGAAATATCTCACAGAGCTTTAAAAATAATGATTTAAGTTTTATATTTTGAGAACAAGTATCTCTAATGCAATATTCTTTTAGAAGATGAAGGTAATGAAAAAAATAAGCCTATGATACATTTGATAGGAAATTGTACTTTTTTGTAAAGGTAATATGGTCTGTGGTAAATAATCTAGTAAATTTCAGGTTGTCAACGAGAATAATGAAACATTGGCATACAATGTGCTCTTGAGTTACATGCAATGTTATGTTTATTGCAACTCTATGGAGGAGAAATAAGAGAAAATCTCCATTTGTAGACAGACAACTCATTTCATCTTCAAGTATCAAGATAGGTCCCCTGAAAAACAAAATCATTTAGAACTATTCAGTCCATTCTTTTTATAAATTTAGTGATAGTAAATAAGGCTTCTGGAGAAAACCAGATTGCTTCCTAACCTTTATTCTTTCAAGACACAAGATTCTCAAAGGTATGCGTGCTGGAGACAGGTTCAATGATATTAATACTTTGTTTCCTTCCATAAGCTCACAAATTCATAAAACTTAATACTTGCCTTCGTCTTCATACTCATTGAGAGGTGATCAAAATAAATGCTGCTTTGAAAGGATTTCACCTGTTTATCTAAACTAACCTAAAGCCTATTTGGTCATCATTAATGTATCTTACCAATGTCTTCTTACATTATGTAGTGTCAGCTGTCATGCTAGGCTTTGCAGTAATATATATACCATAGGACCTCTCATGACCGCTCCTAAAAAAGGTAAATTAACAGAGGAAAATATGATATTACATGTGTTGTGAACTGTATGAGTGATAAAGGGAAAGTAGAAGTGTGTTCAGTCAATGAGCACTATTAGGCAATGTGCTGAAAGATGAAAATACAGTCCAGACTTTCTCCACACACATATAATTAGCTACAAGTATTTAGTAATAGTATATATTATATTTATGCTGTATATAGTTTTCTCGGGATTATCTGCTTCCTAGCACAATTTCCAAATTTATGATCAAAATTGTGTTCTTCTTAGGACCATATTCATTCCAGGATCTACTTCTTGGCATCCTATAACAGGGGTGTTTTTTCTTACATATTTGCTCAAACTCAGGGCAAATGTCTTTTGCTATTGCAGCACACCAGCTTGGTCACTTAGATACTGTGGATTCCCAGCTGGCCACAGCTCTGCTGATTCACTGGAAATTGCACTTCCATCAATCAAAGCCTCTTCTCTTACCCCATCCCTGTTTTGCATGGAAGAGATGTCAGCATATACCACCATGATCCATGCTCCCCTCAGAGCTCAAAACACGGATTCAGAGTTGATGTTCTGAAGAAATTCCAGGACCTTGTTACAGGCAAACCTGTCTGGCCACTTAAAGCTGATTTTCACTTTATATGATGCTGATAAAAACTGCTCAAGAGTTTACAACATTATGACTCTAGTCAACTGTCTTTGATTCAAATGAACCAGAGAAGAAATCAATGGTACAACCAAGCAATGGAATAAATGTATCTTATCATGAAACATCTGGCATCTGGACTCAGGTTTATTTATTAGTTGGATGACCTTGAATTAATTACTTAATACTTTGTGCTTTAGTTACTATTTTATTTCATTTATTTATTTTAAAGATTTATTTATTTGAGAGAAAGAGAGAGAGCATGAGTGGGAGGGACAGAGAGAGAAGGAGAGAGAATCCAAAGGAGACTCCACACTGAGTGCACAACCCAATGTGGGGCTCGATCCCAGGACCCTGAGATCACAACCTAAGCTGAAACCAAGAGTGGGATGCTTAACCAACTGCGCCACCCAGGCACCCATATCCTTTTATTTATATTAATGGTTCTCAACCAGGGGCAATTCTGTTTGCCCCACCTCCCAACCCTGAGTATGTTTAGCAATATCTGGAGTCATTTTATTGTAGATACTACCGTCATCTAAAAGTACAGGTTAGAGGGGCACCTGGGTGGCAGTTGGTTAAGTGTGCAACTCTTGATTTTGGCTCAGGTCATGGCTCAGGTTTCTGAGACTGAGCCCCACATTGTGCTCTGTTCTGAGTGTGGAGCCTGCTTAAGATTGTCTCTCTTGCTCTGCCCCACCCCTCAAAAAAAATAAAATAAAAGTACAGGTTAGATACGATGCTTGAACAATCTACAGTGAGCCAGACAGCCCTAGACAACAAAGATTTTTTTTTTTTTTTTTTTAAGATTTTATTTATTTGCGAGAGAGAGAATGAGAGACAGAGAGCATGAGAGGGAGGAGGGTCAGAGGGAGAAGCAGACTCCCCGCCAAGCAGGGAGCCCAATGCGGGACTCGATCCCGGGACTCCAGGATCATGACCCGAGCCGAAGGCAGTCGCCCAACCAACTGAGCCACCCAGGCACCCGACAACAAAGAATTTATCTGGCCCCCAAAATCAATAAGCTCAAGATTCAGAAACCCTGATTTATATAATGGCCACTAGAATACGTTCTGTAGGCTCTACGAGATGAAAGGTCTTTACATCTGTCTGTGAGTGAGTCCTTATATGTTCTGTCTGCACAGCTTCCCTCTCCCTAACCCCGTTCCTTCTTTAACTCTTTCTTACTCAGATCCACGCATATTCTTGCCTTAGGATTCTTATACCAGATGCTCTTTCTTCTAGAAGCAATATTCCCCCCAGATATCTCTGTCTTTAAATCAGTGTTTCTCCTTGAAGCCTACCTTGATCACCCTACTTAAAACTGCACTCATCCATCCCCACAGGCATATATATACATATACTCCTGATTCTCTTTTGTGTTATTTATTATCCAAAGCACTTAACCTTTTATAGCATACTGTATATCTTTACATGTTATTTTCATTGGTTATTAATTGTTCCCTGATAGAATGTAAGCTTCAAGGAGATAGGGATTTGCCTTTTTTTTTTTAATTGATACGTCCCAAGAACATGCATGATATATGCACAATAGATTTGTAATACATATTTGTTGAATAGTGATGGACTTCATTAAAACAAAGATGTTTAGTAAATATTTGTCAACTGATTTTAATTTTGAGTGCTTTGCATTGCACCGTCATCTAATAAGCAATAAAAGTGACATGATTATTATGCAAAGTAGTCTGTTTCAACTGCCTATGTTAGTGTAGGTACAAAAGGAAAGAAAGCTATAGGTATCAGTAAAATAGAGAAAGATTTAGAGATTATATCTCTTATACTTCAAGTGTATATACAGGTAAACATGAAAAAATCATTCAGTACGTTCTTGTGCTTCTCAGATCAAACAGCATCTTTATCTTTAGTTTGGAAATGCCTTCAGGATTGGCACTTGGCTTTCTCCTTCTTAATTTCCCCTCAATAGGTATGCTGTGTTCTGATTGTATCTTACTGAGAGTCTTGTTTTTGAAAATCAGTATTCTATGATTTACCTAATTTTTTTGCCATTGTATCTGGTTTCCAAGAACCATTTATTCTTCTGAGTTAGAGCTATAGTGGTAGGAAAAATTTCTTTACCTTGCTATGAAAATTCCGTAATTCAACATGCCAATAACTGGGAATTGACATAGAAAATTATACATTTTCTACTTTGTACATCTAAAATTTACATAAGAGTTTGAACAATTGACATCTCCTGGTTTATTATAGTAAGTGTTTACCAACCTTCTCAGACAAGTAGGTTTCCTTCTCTGATTCTCAATAATTAGGAGCCCCTGGAAATTGTAGTATTTCTTAGAAATTTTAACAGTACCAACGTCCTAATTATCTTAATGTAACATTATTCACTTCTAAGTTGTAAAACATTGCCAGAGTAAGCCATTTGAAATGAAGTATCTTGCTTTTGCTAACATTTATTTTCCTAACAAGCATATTTAATCCAGATTTACCACTGAGTGCTGGCATGAACAAATTTCATATCCTATATTAGGAAGTAAATTTTCTAATGATTCTACAAAGGGCTTATGAATTGCAAAATAAAGTTACTTCCTTATGAATGTTTCATTTTGACATAAATCCCATAATAGAATCTAAATGATCTCAGGTTGTTTGCCTGATGCTTTAGTCTAATTCCATTCCCTTGATATCCAAACAAAATGGATAATTTTACTTTCTCCCTGCTAATTGGTTGCTTTCCTCTTGCCCTTTTCAGTGCTTGAAGATGTAGTAATTGGGGAAAAAAGAAGCAAACCTTATTTGTACACATGTATAATGAGTATTTCTTTTGTATTACAAACCCTGGTGCTTTGCAAACTAATATTACCACCACCTTAAAACTATTGCCTTGAAATGTCAGGGAATCAAAAAATGCCTGCCATGCATACTTGATATGCTGAAGTCGTGGACTTGCCACATTTATACTTGTCTAAATTAGCAATCCCTTCCACAATTCAGGTGTAATTTGAATTGTTACAAGCAATCGTTAATTGCACTACCTTCTCTACCCAACTAGTGAGTGACTTTTGCTTTCATTGCCCACCACTTGCTGCTGAGAGTAAATTAAGTACAACCAGGGTGATTTGCCCTATTAAGACAAAACGGTGCCCTACTGATTAAATTTAAACTGCCAGATTATATTTCATTTGTTACTATTACCATTTTTTTTTTTTAAGATTTTATTTATTTATTTGACAGAGAGAATGAAAGAGCACAAGCAGGGGGAGCAGCAGAAGGAGAGGAAGAAGCAGGCCCCCTTCCAAGCAGGGAGCCTGATGTGGGACTCAATCCCAGAACTGAAGGCAGATGCTTAACCATCTGAGCCACCCAGGAGCCCTTACTATAACCATTTTCTGAAGAGTATAACCAGTCAGTTTTTTTCTGATACTCTCATTGAAAATTTTGTCCTTAGAAACTAGGGATCGCTATGCTAAATATGGATTTCTAAGCTATTAAAACAGGATTTTTTTAAAGGAGAAGAATGCCATTTTTTTAAAGGAAGAATTTACCATCATAAAAACCCAGTGGTTAGTTAAAAATTCATACTGTTGAAGGAGTCAGGTATGTACCAGCGTGTTTGTGGAAATGGGTGTATATTTAAATGTCAATGTTTATTTTATTTGGTTCACTGGTTTTCAAGCTTTTTAATCTTTGAGATTTTTACATCATCTTACTCTTTGCTGCCTGAACAGCAAAGATAAGAGTTCTTTTAATTTATTGTCTTTTTTTGTTTTTTTTGTTTTTTTTTGTTTTGTTTTTTGTGTGGAATACCCTATCTTTGAAAGTTAAAGGATAAATGTGCAAGGCAGAAAGCTCTGAGATGTTAAGAAGGCAAGACTAGTATAATCCAGGCTATAGATTGATCAACAACTATTTTATCTCTCAAAGTAAATCTCAGTTGCAGTCTTCATAGTTCCATTATGTCCCTTCATGATGACCCAATCATATTTGAAAAGAAAAATGATCTAATAAACTCAAGGAATTAAAACTATTTAAGCGGCGCCTGGGTGGCTCAGTCGTTAAGTGTCTGCCTTCGGCTCGGGTCATGATCCCAGGGTCCTGGGATCGAGCCCCGCATCAGACTCCCTGCTCGGCAGGAAGCCTGCTTCTCCCTCTCCCACTCCCCCTTCTTGTGTTCCCTCTCTCGCCATGTCTCTCTCTGTCAAATAAATAAATAAAATCTTAAAAAAAATAAATAAATAAAAATAAAACTATTTAAGTTATTTGTGATGTATTATGGTACTCTTTCCAGGTGGTTTATATAGGGAAAAAAAAGTTTTAAGTAATAAATAATACAAAAATGAGATATTAAAATTAAAATTTCTCCGCCACATTTCTTCTGTACTAAAAGTAAATGAAAACGGATAGTATCATGTATCTTAGAAAGAAGGAGACAAACCTAGATGTTTTGGCAGAAAGCAGTAATTGTTTCAGAGATTGTCATTGAAATTAGAAATCACAAAATAAAATAGGTCTCCTAATGAAATATAGACACCAGAATTGCAGGGTTTTGTCTGAGACTTCTAGTAACAAGTTTAAGCTATCGTTTTGGGCAATGTACTTCCCATTAATCTAAAAAGCCTCAGAGCCTGTTTTAAGAGAATTATTTCATCTACACAGTATATTTAAAACATTTTTATCCTTTCCTTCATCTTCCCACTTACATGTCATTTCAAGTACTCAGTGTTGAACATATTCCCTTTATAATACATCTAAGCTTACAATTTATTTCTAAAGTCATCTTAGTTAACCATAATTTGGATTTCTGGAAGTCTAGTAACCTATCCCTGGGTGAGACATTTTAGTAAAGATTATGACATTTATACTCTAAAATTATTTTTTTTATTTTTATTTTTTTAAAGATTTTATTTATTTATTCATGAGAGACAGAGAGAGAGAGAGAGGGAGAAGCAGGCTCCCAAGGAGCAGAGAGCCCGATGCGGGACTCGATCCCAGGACCCTGGGATCATGACCTGAGCTGAAGGCAGACGCTTAACCATCTGAGCCACCCAGGCGCCCTATACTCTAAAATTATTAATGCTAAGTTTAACCCTAAATATGGTGAATTTTATTTTTTCTCATTTTATTATGTTCCTTCCTTGATTCTTTTCATTCTGACATTTCCAATGTTTAGATTTTACAGCAACATCACCTCAGTGATCTTAATATTTCTCTAAAGTCCTAATAGTAATAATTACAACAAAGAAGTGAACACTATATATATATTATATATATAACATATATATATGGTTCAGTTGGTTAAGCGAATGACTCTTGATTTCAGCTTGGATCATGATCTCAGGGTCATGAGATTGAGCCCTGCATGGTGCTCTGAACTGGGCATGGAGCCTGCTCAAGATTCTCTCTCTCCTTCTCTCTCTCTGCTCCCCTCACCGCCCCCACTCCCCCAGGCATGCTCTCTCTTTATCAAAAAAAAAAAAATAGAAAGTGAATATTATGTCTTAACTATAGAGAACAAACTGATGGTTACCAGAGGGGAGGTGGGTGGGGGGATGGGTGAAATAGGGGATGGGGATTAAGGAGAGCAGTGTGATGAACACCAGGCAATGTATAGAAGTGTTGAATCACTATATTGTACACCTGAAACTAATGTAACACTGTATGTTAACTATGCTGAAATTTAAAATTAAATTAAATTAAAAAAAAGTGAACCCTATAAAACAAAAGTGACTTAGAAAAATATAAGATACTGGTGTATTGCTAACCAGAGCCCTGTGACTATAGTTTGCAATGCAATTCCATGGCTTTCTTAACATTGGCAAATTACAATAATTGATGTATCATTATTTTTTTCTTGTTGTTTTTAAAACAGACTTAAGATCCAAATGGAAACCTTTATTACTTGATTTTATATTTTAAAAGTTTTTTTTTTTTTTGATCCTTGTCAGAGGATGCTTCTTGATATATCAATGTAGCATGCTACTTTTTTATATACATCTCAAGTTATTTTGAAATAAAATGAAAGGCCTCCTGCTGTCAATCACATTATTTCAGTGGTACTTTAGCTGTTCCCTGGGATATTCCAAAAGCATCAGCTTTATTGTAAGATTTTTTTTTTGATACTTAACCTTGATATGTGACTTATCAGATTACCACATGACATTCATGCTTTGTTGAGGAAATTTGAGTGTTTAATAATGAAAATAACAGTGGGGATTGAAGAAATATCAGCTTTTAAAGTAGCAGGAAGACAAAAATCTTTGTGTCCCAAAGGGCAGTGTGTAACTCATCACAGAGTAGAAAATAGAAGCTTAAAGTAGATAGAAACATAGTTTCCCACTTGCCTTCATCCCACCATTTAACCAGGTGAATAATTCACAGTATAATGTGTTATTTTTTTTTAAAGATTTTATTTATTTATTTGAGGGAGAGAGAATGAGAGACAGAGAGCACGAGAGGGAAGAGGGCAGAGGGAGAAGCAGACCCCCTGCCGAGCAGGGAGCCCGATGTGGGACTCGATCCCAGGACTCCAGGATCATGACCTGAGCCAAAGGCAGTCGCTTAACCAACTGAGCCACCCAGGTGCCCCTATAATGTGTTATTTATGAAGGTAAAGTTTGTGGCCAGTCAATCGTCTGTTTAACTGTTTAATCCATTTCATAATAGATGAATGTGGCTTTGGACAAATTATTTACTATCCCTGGGGCAGTATCCCTTTTTATAAAATAAGGACTTTAATACCAATCTCATAGGACTATTGAGAGGATTTAAATGAACAGAATTTACTGTGTAAATTTGGGTAATGCTGGAGTCAGAAGATCTAACTCTGAACTCTGATTCTGGATCTTTCAGTAAAAAAAAACTGTATTCTTGGGACAAGTTATGTAACCTTTGAGTCCTTTATATATTCTGCATTTCATTTTTTCAACCTGTCTACTATAGACTGAATACATGTGGCCCTCCAAAATTCATATGTTGATACTTATTCCCCCAATATGGTGGTTTTAGATGTGAGGCCTTTAGGAACTTACATTTTTAATGCCCTTGTAAAAAGAGACCCTGGAGCACTCTCCTTCCCCTTCCACCATGGAAGGACAAAGAGAGAAGACAGCCAGGCAGGTTCTCACCAGACACCAAATCTGCCAGTGCCTTGATCTTGAACTTCCCAGCCTCATGAACTGTGAGAAAGAAATTTCTGTTGTTAAGCCTTCAGGCCATGGTGTTTTGTTATATCAGCCTAAACCAACTAGGACATCTTCATGAGGATTAAATAAGATGACCATATGAGTCTTCTATTATTTCTTAATACATCAACAAATATTTTATGGCTTAAAACAACACCTATTCATTTTCTCATAGAATCTGTAGGTAACATGGCTAAAAGAGTCCTTTTCTCAGGGTCTCATGAGGCTACAGTGTAGGTGTTGGCCAGGCTATGTTTCTTTCTGGAGCTTATGGTTCTCTTCCAAGTTCACGTAGTTGTTGGCAGAATTCATTTCCTTGTGATTTTGAATCGACATCCCAGTGTTCTTGCTGAATCAGCTGGGCACATTTTCACAGGCCTTTCCACAGTATAGCAGCTTACTTCTAGGACAGCAAGATAATTTCTCTCTTTCAGCCCTTCTTTTAAAAGTTTTCACCTGATTGACTAGGTCAACTCAAAAAGAAAAAAAAAAAATTCCCTTTCAATGCCAAAACAGAAATTTTGTTACTCAGTTATAATTGCAAAATTTCTTCACCTTTACCTTATAATGTAGCTTAATAATGGCAGGTGATATCCTATTCACACATCCCATCTAAACTCAAGTGAAGTGATTTATATAGAGCAAGATACAGAAACTTGGAGGCCACCTTAGAATTTTGCTTACAACTTCTATGAAAGAAAAATGCTTAGCACAGAATCTGACAAGTAGTAAATATTGAATATGTGTTACCTATGGTCATGTAAAGTACTTAGCACCATTCCTAACCAATGGTAAAAACTCCCTAAAGATTACCTTTTATGATCATGACTATTTCAACTTCTTAGTCATTTGATGTAATGTATTTTCCTTGTCAACACATTCAATCTCAAGAACATTTGCATTGTTATCAATCAATCATTAGGTTCAGCATCTACCTTGACCAGCTAGGAATTCTGTACTTTTTGCTTTAGTAAGTTTCACTCCAGCAAAGATAGTAATATTCCTATAGCCACAAACAATTTTAGTTCCAAAGGAAAAATTACATATTGGCTACTTGTACTTCATCTTCTTGAGAAAAATAATGTTTTTGACTTTTTTTTTTTAAAGATTTTATTTATTTAATTGACAGGGAGAGAGAGAGAGAGACAGCATGAGAGGGAACACAAGCAGGGGGAGTGGGAGAGGAAGAAGCAGGCTTCTGGCTGAGCAGAGAGCCTGATGTGGGGGCTCGATCCCAGGACCCTGGGATCATGACCTGAGCTGAAGGCAGTCGCTTAACCAACTGAGCCACCCAGGCACCCCTGTTTTTGACTTTTAACTGGCCAGATGAGGTCATTTTTTGGAGAGAAGTTCATGAACATCCAGATAATTAAGGATTGTATTTATCTGGTGTGTGAAATGTGTACCAGTTCAGTTGACTATTCAACTGTGTATTGAATGTCATTTTCAGTGTCTCTGTTTGTTACTTGCTTAAACTAAAAAGTCAATATAAAAGTGTTTTCCAAAATTAAATTTCTACAAAGTAGAAAAGGTTAAAAAGGTTAATTTATAAAGACTACCCTGGATCACTTGTATTCAAATCATTCAAAAGCCCACTCCATACAGTGATGTATTAAGTAGGGATCAATTGTTGAGTAAATGGTCTTTGATTCTCTTTAGCCAAACACTATCATTTTTCTGATTTTTACAAACTGTACAACTTTTTTTTCAAACATGCTGCGAGTATAGCAATTTCTAGTTATGTAAAAAGGAGTAAATATTCAGTGCTTATTTTATTAGCTCTGTGTCAAGATTTTTTTTTTTCCATTATAATTTTCCCTGTTGACTATTTTAGAGATTTTTTGTTTCCCAGAGAAATTTACAATTGGACTAAGTCTAAATGGTTGCCCCACTTAAAACCATTTTCCAAAAATATGATACTAATATGAGCTAAAAGTTTATTAATATTTAGATCTGTTACAATTAAAAGCAGAACTAGGGTCCTACACTTGGGAGAATTGCATCAGCTGAAAAGTCTCTTTTATTAAAAACCTAAGGCTGTAATGGAAATCTATTCTCATTTAAAATTATGCTCTAGATATCATGCCATGTAGATCATCTTATTTCCCCTAAAAACATTTCCATTCATTCTCAAGTGATACTTAGAGGTGACTTTTCCATCTTTTATTGAAATAGTAAATATAGCAATTATTTATTAAAGGATGACAGATGGAGTCAAGAGCAGATGCCAGAGGATTTTAAGGTAACAATGATTTTCTTTTTTCTTTCTTTCTTTCTTCTTTCTTTCTTTCTTTCTTTCTTTCTTTCTTTCTTTCTTTCTTTC
>NC_058404.1:177916841-177956430 GCF_002201575.2 Neomonachus schauinslandi
TTCTTTCTTTCTTTCTTTCTTTCTTTCTTTCTTTCTTTCTTTCTTTCTTTCTTTCTTTCTTTCTTTTTCTTTCTTCTTTCTTTCTATTTCTTTCTTTCTTTCTTTCTTTCTTTCTTTCTTTCTTTCTTTCTTTCTTTCTCTCTCTCTCTCTCTCTCTCTCCCCCTCCCTCCCTCCCTCCCTCCCTCCCTCTTTTCTTTTCTTTTTTTTTCTTTTCTTTTCTTTTCTTTTCTTTTCTTTTCTTTTCTTTTCTTTTTCACAGAGAGAGGGAGGGAGAGGCTGGGGGAGAGGGAAAGAGAGAGAATGCCAAGCAGACTCCATGCTCATTGCAGGGCCTGAAGTGGAGCTCTGTCTCAAGACCCTGAGATCATGATCTGAGCGGAAATCAAGAGGCAGACATTTAACCCACTGAGCCATCCAGGTGCCCAAGGTAACAATGATTTTAGTGAATACTTTTATATATGTCACAGTCACCTTATCTTTGTAAGAAATTGCCAAACATCCATCTGTAAATCACAGTATTCAGAACCTTTAAGTCTTTTGAATATTCATAAGTGCACAATGCAATGCCAAAATTAAATCCACTATAGTGTAACTGTACATTCACACCTTTTTTTTTGTTAATTTCTATTTTGATATATTTAAAGCAATACATTTTTACTAACATTTTATATTTCTGCTCATTTAATAATAACAAGATGTTTTCATTGAAAACAGATCTATTTATATCAGAAAAGTCTGTGGATGAGAGCAGTTGTTTTTTATTCACTTAAGTACATGTATAGAATTAGTAGGAAAGAGCAATGGAAGTATTAGAAAACCGCAATTATGTTCAGTCCTTAGCCAGTTTACATTGCATATTGAGAATATGCCATCTGTCATATGACAGTTATTTTAGTCCCAGCTTAAAGAGCTAATGTTTGGAATATTTAATCTGCACTTTAATTTAGAAACATGGAGATATATTAGATAATCAAGATTTCATACCTTTTCAAATGAATTTGTGTGTAAGTTGCCTATAAACTAATACATGTTGGCATTTGTTCATTCAATATTTATTCCCAGACACTTCAGTGAATTAGCAGCTCAGGTTTACTGGCATGTGCCAGATTAACATGCTTTACTTAGAAAGTAGTCTTTCCCTTAACCTTTAAGAATATAATATAGACAATTTACAGAATTTTTCTCAATCCAAGTTTTGTCTCAGATCAACTATCAACACATTTTTAATCACATTTATCATATTTATTTTGTGCGTGTATCTGAGAACATTTAAATTCTACTCTTAGCAAATTTCAGTTAAAGTGTCTTTAACCATGGCCACCATATTATACATTAGATCCTTACACCTTGTTCATTTTATAGCTGAAAGTTTGTACCCTTTTACCAACTTCTTTCTATTTCCTCTAAACCCTAGCCCCAGCAACCAGTTTTTTACTCTTTTGTTCTGGGAGTTTGAATTTTTAATTTGGATTCCATAGGTAAGTGGTACCATGCAGTATTTGTCTTTCTCTGTCTGGCTATTTCACTCAGTGTAATGCCATAAAGGTTTATCCATGTAGCAATGCACAGGATTTTTTTCTTTCTCATGGCTGAATACTATTCTCATGTGTGTGTGTGACAACTATTTTTTGTTTTGTTTTAATCCATTCATCAGTTTATGGACACAGGTAGTTTCCATACCTTGACTATTGTTAATAGTGTTGCAATGACCATGGGGGTATAGATACCCCTTCAATATCCCATTTTCATTTCTTTTGGTATATACCGAGAAATGGGTTTGCTGGATCATATGGTAATTCTATTTTTAATTTTTTGAGGAAACTCCATACTGTTTTCCATAGTGGCTGTACCAATTTACATTCACCAACAGTGCATCCAGATTCTCTTTTCTCTTCATGCTTACCCACACTGTTAACCCTTGTCTTTCTGATACAGCTGTTATGAAAGGTATATGGTGATATCCCATTGTGGTTTTGATTTGTATTTCCTTGATGATGAGTGATGTTGAGCACTTTCCATGTACCTGTTGACCATTTGTATGTCTTCTTTAGAAAGATGTCTGTCCAGATACTCTGCTGATTTAATTGGATATTTTTTCCCTTATTGAGTTGTAAGTTATTTATATATTTTGCATATTAACCTCTATCAGAGATAGGATTTGTGAATATATTCTCCCACTTGGTAAGTTCTTTTTTGTTTTATTGATGGTTTCCTTTTCTATGTAGCACTTTTTAATTTGATGAAGTTCCACTTGTTTACTTTGCTTTTTTGCCTTTGAATCTGATATCAACAACCCCCACCCCCCAAAAAAAACCCACCAGAGATGATGTGAAGGAGCTTACCACCTATGTTTTCTTCTTCGGAACTTTATGGTTCCAGAATTTTTATTTTAAGATTTTATTTATTTATTTGACAGAGAGACACAGCGAGAGAGGGAACACAAGCAGGGGGAGCGGGAGAGGGAGAAGCAGGCTCCCCACTGAGCAAGGAGCCCAATGCAGGACTCAATCCCAGGATCCTGGGGTCATGACCCGAGCTGAAGGCAGACGCTTAATGACTGAGCTACCCAGGTACCCCATGGTTCCAGAACTTAAATTTAAAATCCTGAATTCTCTTTAAGTTGATTTTTGTGTATGGAGTAAAGTAGGAGTCCAGTTTTACTTTTTGCATGTGGCTGTCCAGATCTCCCCACCCCATTTATTGAAGAGACTACTTTCCCCACTGTATGTTCTTGGCTGCTTTATTGTAAATTAATTGACTATATATGCATGGGTTTATTTCTGAGTTCTATGTTCCAATGTTCTATACATCAATTTTTATGTCAATACCATACTGTTTTGATTATTATAGATTTGTAATAGAGTTTGAAATCAGAAAGTGTGATATTTCCAGCTTTGCTCTTTATCAAGATTTCTTTGCTATTTAGGGCCATTTTCAGTTCCATACAAATTTTAATATTGCTTTTTCTATTTTTGTGAAAGATGACATTGAAAATTTGATAAGGCTTACATTGAATCTGTAGATTTCATTGGATGATACAGACATTTTAACAATATTACATCTTCCACTCCATGAGCATGGAATATTTTTCCATTTATTTTGATCTTCAACATTTAATTAATATCTTACAGTTTTCAGTGTATAGATATTTTACCTCCTTGGTTAAATTTATTCCTAAATATTTTATTCTTTTTGTAAATGGAATTGTAAATGGAATTGCTTTCTTAATTTTTTTCTCATACTTTGTTGTTGATGTGTAGAATTGAAATTGATTTTTGTACATTGATTTTGGTACCCCCAGCTTTACTGAATTTATTAGTTTTAACAGGTTTTTTTGGGGGGGTGGAGTCTTTAGGGTTTTATATATATAATATGTCATCTGCAAATAGAAACAATTTCTTTCTTTCTAATTTGGATGTCTTTTTATTTCTCTTTTTTGTGTAATGGCTCTGGCTAGACTTCCAGTACTAATTTAAATAAAAGTGGTGAGATTTGGGCATCCCTGTCTTATTCCTAGTCTTTTAGCTTTTTACTGTTGAGTATGATATATATTAGTTGTGGGCTTAATATATAAGGACTTTAATATATTGAAGTGTATTCCCTCTATACCCAGTTTGTTGAGAATTTTTATATGAAGGAACGTAGACTTTTGTCAAAAGTTGTTTCTGCTTCTATTGTGCTTCTATCCTTCATTTTTAATCTCTCTCGTGTTAATTTTTGGAAAGATTTTATTTATTTATTTATTTAACAGAGAGAGCGTGCAGAGGGAGAGGGAGAAGCAGGCTTCCCCCTGAGCAGAGAGCCTGACACAGGGCTTGATCCCTGGACTCTGGGGTCATGACCTGAGCTGAAGGCAGATGCTCAACCAACTGAGCCACCCAGGTGCCCCTCTTTTGTTAATTTTTTATATCACATTGAATTTTCATCTATGGAACCATCTTTGCATCCCTGGAATAAATCCCACTGGACATGATGTATGATCCTTTTAATGTACTGTTGAATTAGATTTGCTAACATTTTGTTGAGAATTTTTGCTTTTGTTTTGATGTCCTTGTCTGGTATTGGTATTGAAGTAATGCTGACCTTGTAAAATGAAAAGGGTGTGTTTCTCTTTTTCTACTTTTTGGAAGAATTTGAGAAAGATGGGTACTAATTTTTCTTTAAATGTTTGGTATAATTTACCAATGAAGCCACCTGGCCCTGGATTTTTATTTGGGAAGTTTTTGATTACTGATTCAATAATTCAAAAACAGTAATTAGTCTACTTGATTTTTTATTTCTTCATGATCCAGTCTAGGTAAATTATATGTTTCTAGAAATGTATCCCTTTCTTCTAGGTTGTCCAATTTGTTGGCATGGAAATTATTCACAATAGTCTTTTATTGTCTTTTTTATTTCTGTGGTATCAGTTGTAATGTCTGCCACTTCATTTCTGTTTCATTTCTGATTTTGAGTCCTCTTTTGTTTTGGGTTATTTTCTTATTTTTTATTTTTTGGTCTAGCTAAAGGCTTTTAAAAAAAGCTCTTAATTTCACTGATCTTTTCTGTTCTCTTTAACCTCTAATATTTATTTCTGCTCTGATTTTTATTTCCTTCCTTCAACTACTTTTATTTGTTTTTCTAGTTTCTTGAGGTATACAGTTAGGCTTTTTTTTTCTTTTTAATCTTTCTTAATGTAGGCATTTGTTGCTTTGAAATTCCCTCTTAGAACTGCTTTTGCTGCATCTCATAAGTTTTGGTATGTTGTGTTTCTGTTTTGATTTGTGTCAATATATTTGTTTTTAATTTTTCCTTTGATTTCTTTTTGACCCATGGGTTGTTCAGAAGCATGTTATTTAATCTCCAAGTATTTGTGAATTTTCCAGTTTTTTCTTATAATTTTAGTTTCATACTATTGTGGTTGGAAAAGGTGCTTGATATGATCAATCTCAAATTTATTAAAACTTGTTATGTGACCTAATATATGACATGTCCTGGAGAACATTCTTATGTGTACTTGAAAAGAATGTGCATTTTACTACTGTTGGCTAGAATGTTCTATAAATATCCGTTAACTCCATCAGTTTAAGTCCAGTGTTTCCTTATTGATTTTATGTCTGCATGATCCATACATTGTTGAAAGTGAGGTATTGAAGTCCCCTAATATAATTATATTGTCGTTTATTTCTTCCTTCAGGTCTGTTAATATTTGCTTTATAAATTTAGGTGCTCCTACTGTCAATATATTTTTATTTCATGCTGGAATATTTTATAGTGCTCGATACTGAAAGAAACTACCTAGAGACTGGTAGAATTGGAGGATCTTTTTTCTATTCATAAGTTGGAAGCTTTTGCAAAATAATTCTGCATATGTTTAGAATGGCATAAGCAGGCATCAGCAAACTCCTGTGGTCAAATCCAACCTGTAACCTGTTTTGAAAATAAAGTTTTATTGGAGCTCAACATGATCATTTGAATAGGTACTATCTCTGGTTGCTTTTGTGCTACACTGGAAGAGTTGGGATAGTTGTGACAGACACCATACGGTCCACAGAGTCTAAAATATTTGCTCTTTTTTGGCCACATATAGAAAAAGTTTCCATGGAGTTACACCATGGTTTGATGTAAGAGGCAAAAAAGAAGTACTAGGAGAATATGAATGGTGATCAAAGCTAGGACTGAAGCTGAAATGAAGAGGAGACCAGATTTAGAATGTTAAAATAAAGACCTGATTTCTATGTCAATGAGTTATGAAAGGTAAATTAAAATTGTAATGATCAAATGTTCACAAAGTAATTTACTTAAGGCACACCCTCTGCTGATAGTTCGGTGAGTGCAGACCTCTGATTTATAATAAAATATTAATAGCTAACATTTATTAATCATATATTTGTTCTAAGCATTTTGCATTAATCCATTCATGTAAACCATAAAGAAAATTTAGTAAAGTTTTGCAAACCCATTATTTAGGTACCATTATTCGTCTCATTTTATTTTTTTATTTTTTATTTATTTATTTTTTAATTTTATTTTATTATGTTAGTCACCATACAATACATCATTAGTTTTTGATGTAGTGATCCACGATTCATTGTTTTCGTATAACACCCAGTGCTCCATGCAGTACGTGCCCTCCTTAATACCCATCACCAGGCATTTTATAATAAGGGACACAAAGCACCCAGAATTCAAAAATTTATCCAAAGTCACAGAGCCAGTACATGGTGGAGCTAAAATTCATACTTGGGAATTTTGTACACTGCATTCTTGTGCAGAAGTAGGACTGAATAATTTGTTTAGAAAAGTACTTTTTGTTAACAGATTTTTGAAAAAAAATAAAAAAATAATTTTGTTAAAAAGTAACTATTAAAGGACTAAGGTAGGGAATTCACACTTGTTACTAATTTTGTAGCTTTATCTTTAAAGCCTAACTTATATTTTTGACTGAAAAAGACCTTCATAAAATTTCCTTCATTGCAATGAAATTTATTAATATTTTAAAAAAGTTTACTCCTAAGTTTTGTTTTGTTTTTCATCTCTTATATTTAGAATGTTTTGATAATGTAAAACTTCTGGGAGCATAGTGTTATTCACAGAATATCAAACACTTACTAGAGAATCAAAGGCCCATTTCTTTTTTTTTTTTTTAAGATTTTATTATTTATTTGACAGAGAGAGGGAACACAAGCAGAGGGGGTGGGAGAGAGAGAAGCAGGCTTCCCGCCAAGCAGGGAGCCTGATGCAGGGCTTGATCCCAGGACCCTGGGATCATGACCTGAGCCGAAGGCAGACGCTTAACTGACTGAGCCCACCCAGGCGCCCCTCAAAGGCCCATTTCTTGAACAAATATTTACTGTATGTTTAAAAAAACAACAACAACATATAGCCATGATGTATACTGCAAATATTCCAGTAACCTAAAGAAAGATACTTTTGAAAAAAATTAATTAACTTTATTTTTTTTAGAGCAGTTTTAGATTCAAAGCAAAAGGGAGTGGAAAATACAGAGAGTTCCCCTATCTCCTGCCCTCACACATGTACAACCTCCCCCATTAGCAACATCCCCACCAGAATGGTGTATTGTTACAATTGATAAACCTACGCTGATATATTACCATTATCACTCTGTGTCCATAGTTAACATTATGGTTCACTTTTGTGTTGTATATTCTATGGCTTCTTATATATGTATATCATAAGTATCAACCTTTGAGTATAATACAGAATAGTTTCACTGTCCTAAAAGTCCTGTGAGCTCTGCCAATTCATCCATCTCCCTATTCTTATTCCTGGAAACCACAAAATGTTCACTGTCTCTATACAGTGAATGTCAGAGTTTGAATGTAGCCTTTTTTTGGATTGGCCTCTTTCACTTCATAATATGCATTTAATATTCCTTTATGCCTTTTCATGGCTTCATAGCCGATCTCTTTTTAGAACTAAACACTATTTCATGGTCTGGATGTAACAAAATTTATTTATCTATTCACCTACTAAAGGACTTCTTCGTTGTTTCTAAGTTTTGACAATTGTGAATAAAAGTGCTATAAACATTGGTGCACAAATTTTTGTGTGGATAGAGTTCTTAATTCATTTGAGTAAATACCAAAGAGCATGATGGCTGAATTACATAGTAAGAGTATATTTAATGTAGCTAATAATAATAATAATAATAAATAATAATTGAGAAACTGTCCTCTAAAATAGCTGTATAATTTTGTATTCCCACCAGCAAAGAATGAGAATTCCCATTGCTCTACATCCTTGCTAGCATTTAGTGCTTTCAGTGTTTTGGATTTTGGCCATTCTAATAGATGTGAATTGAAGTCTTACTATTTTAAGTTGCAATTACCTAATGACATATATTGAACCTTTTTTCATATGCTTAAGCACTTGGCATTTTAATATCTTTCTGGTGAGGTATCTCCTAAGACTTTTGGCCCATTTTTAATTGAGTTGCTTTCTTATTGTTGAGTTTTAAGAGTTCTTAGTGTATTTTGGATAATAGTCTTTTATTACATGTGTCTTTTGCAAATATTTTCTCCCAGGACATGGCTTGTCTTCTAATTCTCTTGATGTTGCTTTTTGCAGAGCAGAGTTTTGAATTTTAATGAAGTCCTGTTCATCAAATATTTTTTCATAGATTGTACCTTTTCATTTTCATCAAAAAGGTCATTATCATACCCAGGGTCAGTTAAATCTTCTCCTATGTAGTATAGGAGCTTTACAGTTGTGCATTTTACATTTAGGCCTGTGATTCATTTTTAGTTAATATTTGTGAAGAATGTAATGTCTATGTCTTGATTCATTTTTTGGGTGGATGTCCATTTGTTCCAATGCCATTTATTGAAAAGACTATCTTTGCTACAGTGTATTTCCTTTGCTAGTTTAGCAAAGATCAGTGGACTATTTATTGGGGCTTATTTTCTGGCTCTGTATTCTGTTACAATAATCAATTTGTTATTCTTTGGCCAACACCACACTGTCTTGATTACTGTAACTATATGGTAAATCTTGAAGTCAGATATGTTGGTTCTCCAACTTTGTTCTTCTTCAATATTGTGTTGGCTTTTCTTTCTTTTTTTTTTTTTTTTAAAGATTTTATTTATTCATTTGAGACACAGAGATACACAGAGAGAGAGAGAGCATGAGCAGGGAGAGAGGCAGAGGGAGAGGGAGAAGCAGGCTCCCCGCTGAGCAGGGAGCCCGATGTGGGGCTCAATCCCAGGACCCTGGGATCATGACCCGAGCCGAAGGCAGACGCTTAACCATCTGAGCCACCCAGGCGCCCCAAGTGTGTTGGCTTTTCTTGCTCTTTTGCCTCTTCATCCATATTTTAGAATCCATTTCAATAGCCACAAAAAATTTTGGGGGGATTTTGATTGGGACCGTACTGAATCGAGATGAAGCTGGAAAGAACTCACATCTTGATGATACTGAGTTTTCCTGTCCTTGAACATGAACTCTCTCTCCATTTTAGTTCTTTGATCATTTTCAGATTTCTATAGTCTTCCTCATACAGATCTTGTATATTATGTTAGATTTATATTTGTTAATATTTTGTTGAGGATTTTTGTATCTATTCTCATGAGAGATATTGACCCGTAGTTTTCTCTCTGCCTAGTTTTGGTTATTTGGTAGAATAAGTTAGGAAGTATTCCTCTCCTTCTATTGTCTTAAAGAGTTTGTAAAGAACTGGTATAATTTCTTCCTTAAATGTTTGTTAGAATCCATCAGTGAATCCATCTGGCCTGGTACTTCCTGCTTTGTAAAGTTATTACTGATTCTATTTCTTTAATAGATACAGGCCTTTTCAGATTACATATTTTTTTCTCATGTGAATTTTGGCAGATTGTGTTTTTCAAGGGGTTGGTCAATTTCATCTAGATTATCAAATTTATAATCACAGAGTTGTTCATAATATTTTTTATTATCCTTTTAATGTCCATAGGATATGTTGTAGTGTCCCATATTTCATTTCTGATATTAGTAATTTGTGCTGTCTCTTTTCCTTAGCCTATCAGTTTTATTGATCTTTTCAAAGAACTAGCTTTTGTATTTGTTAATTTTTTTATTCATCAATTTTGTTCTTTTATTTCTACTAAATTTTTATTTTCTTCTTAGTTTGGATGAATTTTTTATTTTTTAGTTTCCTATGGTGGTAGCTTAAAGTATTGACTTTAGATCTTTTTTCTTTTCTAATATATGCATTCACTGCTATAAATTTTTAAGTACTACTTTCACTATTTCCCACAACTTTTGATAAATTGTATTTTGAAATTTCTTCTTTGACCCATTTGCTACTTAGAGGTGGGCTGTTTAATATCTAAACATTCTGGGATTCTTTTTTTTCATTGTCTTATTATTATTTTATTATTATTGTTTTATTAACATGCAGTGTTATATTAGTTTCAGGTGTACAACATATTGATTCAATAATTGTATACACTATTAAATACTCACCATGATAAGGTGTAGTTATCATCTGTCACTATACAATGTTTTACACTATTATTGACTATATTCCCAATGCTTTAGTGCTTTGGGACTTATAGGGACTTTTAGTGACTTATTTTATAACAGCTATCTTTATGTTATTGATTTATAGTTTCATTCCATAGTATTCTAAGAGCGGATATTATATGATTTTTATTTTTTAAAAATTTGTTAAGATGTGTTTTGTGACCCAAATGTGATATATCTTGGTAATGTCCCATGTGAGCTTAAGAAAAATGTGTAATTTACTGTTGTCGATGAATTTGTCTATAGATGTCAATACCAGTTTATTGATGTTGCTGTTGAGTTCAACTATGTCCTTACTGATTTTTCTGCATGCAGTATCTATCCATATCTGATGAAAGCACATTAAGTTCTAAGTGTAATAGTATATCCATCTATGTCTCTTTGTACTTCTATTAGTTTTAACCTCATGTGTTTTGATGTTCTGTTGATGGGCTTATATATGTTAAGTATTGTTATGACTTGAAGAATTGCCTCCTTTATCACTGTAATGCTCCTCTTAATGCCTGATAATGTTCCTTGCTCTGAAATCAGCTCTCTCTGCTTTCTTTATTTTCTTTCCTTTTTAAAGTTTTTATTTAAAATCCAATTAGTTAACATACAGTATAATATTACTTTAAGGTGTAGAATTGAGTGATTCATCATTTACATACAACACCCAGTGCTCATCACAAGTGCTCTTGTGAATACCCATCACCTATTTAACCCATCCCAAAGCACACCTCCCCTCCAGTAACCCTCAGTTTGTGCTCTATAGTTGAGAGTCTGTTTTCTGGTTTGCTTCTCTTTCTTTTTTTCCTTTCCCCTATGTTCATCTGTTCTTTTTCTTAAATTCCACATATGAGTGAAATCATATGGTATTTTCTTTCTCTGACTTAATTTCACTTAGGATAATACTCTCTAGGTCCATCCACATCATTGCAAAGGACAAGATTTGATTATTTTTTATGACAAGTAAAGTGTATATATATATATCACCTCTTCTTTATCCATTAGTCAGTTGATGGACATTTGGGCTCTTTCCATAATCTGGCTATTGTTGATAATACTGCTATTAACATCAGTGCACGTATCCCTTCGAATCAGTATTTTCGTATTTTTGGGGTAAATACCTAGTAGCACAATTGCTGACTCATTGGGTAGTTCTATTTTTAATTTTTTGAGGAACCTCCATACTGTTTTCCAGAGTGGCTGCACCAGCTTGCATTCCCACCAACAGTACAAGAAGGTTCCTCTTTTTCCGCATCCTAGCCAACACGTGTTGTTTCCGGAGTTGTCAGTTTTAGCCATTCTTACAGTTGTGAAGTGATATCTCATTGTGGTTTTGATTTGTATATCCCTGATAATGAGTGATGTTGAGCATCTTTTCATATATCTGTTGGCCATCAGTATGTCTTCTTTGGAAAAATGTCTATTTGTGTCTTCTACTGATTTTTTTAAATTGTTTAATTGTTTTTTAATTGTTTTGTTTAATTGTTAGATTATTTGTTTTCTAGGTGTTGAATTTGATAAGTTCTTTTGGATATTAACCCTTTATCAGATGTCATTTGTAAACATCTTCTCCCATTCCATAGGTTGCCTTTTAGTTTGGTTGATTGTTTCCTTTGCTGTACAGAAGATTTTTATCTTGATGAAGTCCCAATAGTTTATTTTTTGCTTTTGTTTCCCTGGCCTCAGAAGACATATCTAGCAAGAAGTTACTACAGTTAATGTCACAGAGGTTACTACCTGTCTTCTCTTCCTGGATTTTTATGGATTATGTGTCACATTTAGGTCTTTCATCCATTTTGAGTTTATTATTTTTGTGTGTGGTATAAGAAAGTGGTCCAGTTTCATTCTTTTGCATGTTGTTGTCCACTGTTCCCAGCACCATTTTTTGAAGAGACTGTCTTTTTTTTTTTTTTTTTTTTTTTTGGATATTCTTTCCTGTTTTGTGAAAGATTAGTTGACAATATAGTTTTGGGTCCATTTCTGGGTTTTCTGTTCTGTTCCAGTGATCGTCTGTTTTTACACCAGTTTTATCCAGTTATCGTCTGTTTTATGCCAGTACCATATTGTCTTAATCTCTACAGCTTTGTAATATAATTTGAAGTCTGGAATTGTGATGCCTCGAAGTTTGCTTTTCTTTTTCAAGGTTGCCTTGACTATTTGGGGTCTTTTGTGGTTCCATACAAATTTTAGAATTATTTGTTTTAGCTCTGTGAAAAATGTTGGTGATACTTTGATAGAGATTGCACTGAATGTATAGATTGCTTTGGGTAGTACAGTCATTTTAACAATATTTGTTCTTCTAATCCATGAGCATGGAATGTTTTTCCATTTCTTTAGGACAACTTCAGTTTCTCTCATCAGTGTTTTATAGTTTTCAGAGTATAGATCTTTTCCCTCTTGGTTAGGTTTCTAAAGATATTATGGTTTTTCATATATGGCCTTTATGATGTTTAGGTATGTTCCCTCTATCCCTACTTTGTTGACAGTTTTTATCAAGATTCAGTACTTTGTCAAATGTTTTTTTCTGCATCTATTGAAAGGATCATATGTTTCTTACTCTTTGTTTTATTAATGTGGTGCATCACATTGATGGATTTGTGAATATTGAACTGCCCTTGCAACCCAGGAATAAATCCCACTTGACTGTGGTGAATGATTTTTTTAATGTATTTTTGGATGCAATTTGCTAGTATTTGTTCAGAATTTTTGCATCCATATTCATCAGGGATATTGGCCTGTAGTTCTTTTTTTTAGTGGAGTCTTTGTCTGGTTTTGGAATTAGGGTAATCTTGGCCTCATAGAATGCATTTGGCAGTTTTCCTTCTCTTTCTATTTTTGGAATAGTTTGAGAAGAATAGGTATTAACCCTTCTTTAAATGTTTGGTAGAATTCCCATGTGAAGCCATCTACCCCTTGACTTTGGTTTGTTGGGAGAGTTTTGATTACTGATTAAATTTATTTTCTCATTATCAATCTGTTCAAATTTTCTATTTCTTCTTGTTTCAGTTTTGGCAATTTATATGTTTCTAAGGATTTATACATTTCTTCCAGATTATTCAGTTTGTTGGCATAAAATTTTTCAAAGTATCCTCTTATAATTGTATTTCTGTGGTGTTAGTTGTTATTTCTCCTCTCTCATTTGTTAATTTATTTATTTGGGTCCTTTCTCTTTTCTTTTTGATAAGTCCAGCTAGGGGTTTATCAATTTCATTAATCTTTTCAGAGAATCAGCTCCTGTTTTCCTTCTTCTGCTCTACTGTTTTTTGTTTGTTTATTTCTATATCACTTATTTCTTTTCTAATCTTAAGTATTTCTCTTCTGATGTTTTAGGCTTCTTTTGTTGTTCTTTTTCTAGCTCCTTTAGGTGTAAGGTTAGGTTGTATTTGAGACTTCTCTTGCTTCTTGAGGTAGGCCTGTATTGCTATATACTCCCCTCTTAATGATTGCTTTTGCAGCATCCCAAAGGTTTTGGACTGTTGTATTTTCATTTTCATTAGTTTCCATGTATTTTTTTTTTTAATTTCTTCTGTGATTTCCTGGTTGAACCATTTATTCTTTAGTAGCATTTGGTTTAACCTCCATGTATTTGTGGTCTTTGCAAATTTTTTTTCTATGGTTGACTTCAGTTTCACAGCATTGTGCTAAGAAAAGATGCATGTATGATTTCAATCTTTTTGCAGTTGTTGAGGCCTGATTAGTGACCTAGTATGTGATCTGTTCTGAAGAATGTCTCATATGCACTTGTAAAGAATGTGTACTCTGTTCCTTTAGGATGAAATGTTCTGAATATATCTGTTAAGTCCATCTGATCCAGTGTGTCATTCAAAGCCATTGTTTCCTTATTGATTTTCTGCTTAGATGATCTGTCCATTGATGTAAGTAGGGTGTTAAAGTCCCCTACTATTATAGTACTATTATCAACAAGTTTCTTTGTTTGTTATTAATCGTTTTATATATTTGGGTGCTTTGAAGTTGTGGGTTTAAATATTTACAATTGTTAGATCTACTTTTTGGATAGTCCCCTTTATTATGATATAGAGCCTTTCTTCATCTCTTGTTACAGTCTTTGCTTTAAAGCTGAGTTTCTGATATAAGTATGGCTAATCCAGCTTTCTTTTGATGTCCTTTAGTATGATAGATGGTTCTCCATCCCCTCACTTTCAATCTGCAGGTGTTTTTAGGTCTAAAATGAATCTCTGGTAGGTAGCATATAGATGGATCTTGATTTTTTTTTTTTTTTTTAATCCATTCTGACATCCTATGTCTTTTGATTACAGTGTTTTGTCCATTTACATTCAGAGTAATTATAGATATGTATTTAGTGCCTTTTTTTTTTTTAACTTGTTTTACTTGTCATTGCTTCTGGAGTTTTTCTCTGTTCCTTTCTTGTCTTTATCACTTTTGGTCTTTCCTTCTCACTCAAAGAGTCTCCTTTAATATTTCTTGCATGGCTTGTTTAGTGGTCAGGAACTTTTTTAGTTTTTCTTTGGGAAACTCTCTCTCCTTCTGTTCTGAATGATAATCTTGCTGGATAGAGTACTCTTAGCTGTGGATTTTTTTTTTTTAAAGATTTTATTTATTTATTTGACAGAGAGAGACACAGTGAGAGAGGAACACAAGCAGGGGGAGTGGGGGAGGGAGAAGCAGGCTTCCTGCTGAGTAGGGAGCCTGATGCGGGGCTCGATCCCAGGACCCTGGGATCATGACCTGAGCCAAAGTCAGATGCCCAATGACTGAGCCACCCAGGCGCCCCTTGGCTGTGGTTTTTTTACATTGAGCATGTTAAATATATCATGCCACTTTCTTCTGGCTTTCTAAATTTCTGTAGAGAGATCTGCTGCTAACCTTATGGGTCTTCCCTTGTAAGTTAAGGAATTCCTTTGTCTTGCTGTTTTTAGGATTTTTTTTCTTTATCACTATATTTTGCAAATTTAAGTATGATATGTCTTGGTGTTGGCCTGCTTTTGTTGATTTTGATGGGAGTTCTCTGTGCCTCCTGGATGTGGATGCCTGTCCCCCACAGATTAGGGAAGTTTTCAGCTATTATTTCCTCAAATAAATCTTCTGCCTCCTTTTCTCTCTCTTCTTCTTGTGGGACTCATATGATAACGAATGTTATTAGGTTTGATGGAGTCTCTGAGATCCCCAAGTCTACTCTTGTGATCCATAATTCTTTCTCTCTTTTTTTCAGCTTCATTATTTTCCATAACCGTATCTTCTATATCACTTACTCATTCCTCTGCTTCTTTCATCCTTGTAGTCATTGCATCAAGTCAGTTTTGAATCTCAGCTATTGAATTTTTCATTCTGCCTGATTGTTCTTTAGCTCTTTTATCTCTGTGGTAAGGGTTTCCCTGATGTCTTCCAGGATTTTCTCAAGGATAGCTAGTATCTTTATGACTAGTGCTTTAAATTCTGCATCAGACATATTACTTATATCTGTTTTGATTAGATCTCTGGCCATGACCTTTTCTTGTTCTTTCTTTTGGGATGAATTCCTCCATCTTGGCATTTTGTCTAGGTATCTGTCTTTTTCTCTGTGTTAGAAAATCCTGCTATTTTTCCTGTTATTGTGAGTAATGGCTTTATGTAGAAGAGGTCACATACTGTCCAGGGCCTGGCACTTCAGGAAGTGCTACTGTGTTTTTGCTGCTCTATCCCTCAGGTCAGTCATTTGCAGAGGTTCTCCTTGCCTGCAGTGGAGAATGTTTGGAACTTGGCTAGAATGTGGGGAGTTTTAACCAGGTATGTTCTGATCTGCTTGTTAAATGAGACCTGATGCTACTTCCATTTGAACTGAAGTTTTGCAGAACTCTGTGGTCAATAGATGTGGTGAGTACTGGGGCTTGTGCTGGTCTTCTGGGGGAGGGTCCCATTGTGCTGCTCCTTAGGCACACCTGCCCAAGAAAATCAGTATCAAAGGAGCATAGGAGGCAGGATCTGGTGTAAGCAGATTAGGCAGCCAGTGTTGGTACTGTACTGTTTGCTAAAGTTGGTTTATGCTGAGGGGTGGGGGAAGGAAATGGCACCTGCCAGAAACTTTTTCCCTGGAGAAGGGAGTCTGTGCTTGCTGTGCTCAGGGAAACCCTCCCAGAAGAGCAAATAATTTCCCTTCCTGCATCCCAGGCATAAGAAAAACAGGATTTTTCTCAGACATTTACTGTGAGAACCTCTTGGAACTCCTGGTAGTAAACCCCACAAAAGTGTCCCCCTATGGCTGGATCTCCATGGAAGTTTTAACCTTCAAACTTGTGCATGCTGAGCTTCCAACATTAATCAATTACAATTCAAGTTTTCCTACCCTGGTACTGTGGTTCCTGTGGAGGTTTCTGCTCCAGCAAGTTATGTCTTCAATTTAGAGGTAGCAGTGTTCCTTGTGGCCTCACTTCTCTGAAAAATCTAAATAAAGTTGTTCATTTTTCTTATAGTAGAGGCAGACCATTAAGTTAATTAAATAAAGGAATCATGGGAAATGGAGTAAATCTTAGGAAGGAATACTGCCAATAATGTGCATATACAAAGTGATGATCCAAATAGTAATAAAGGAAAAAGATGATTATAAATTATAATTATCAACATGGAATGGATAAACATCGTATTGATTATCCCATTTTGTCAGTTATCAGTCATCCTAGCTGAGCTTTGTACAGGCATTAGACAGCCAACATTGAACAGCAGTATCTAGAGTGCCATAATTAACCTTTTCAATGAAAGGAAGATCTATATTACATATGCATGAATATAATCATGTTACACAATTGATGAGCCTGACTTATTCTTGCCCAGAATAAGCATCATCTAATGTCTTTATGGAGATATATTAAATTATTATCAAAATATTCCTTAATACGTGATTTTGGATGAGTAAAATTATCTAAACAGGTATTCTGTTGAACCCAAATTTCTGCACCCTGAAGCCTGCAAGAGATTAATATTTTATGTTAGAAGTATTCTTTTCAGTTTATTAATTGCATTATCTAATTAAGAAAGTTGCATTGTTTTAGGTATGTCACAGTGTAGAAGTTGCTAATGCAAAAATCTTAATCACTAAACATATAATTGAAAAGTGGGACCGTGTTCCTTATGAGAGAATTAACGATGGGTTTTCATTCCGTATGAACAAGAAGTAACCTATAACTGTTAGTAAACCATTTTTTAAGCCAGACATTGTAATAGCTGACTACTCCTGTTACTATATTTAACTAACATGCAGCACTATGCTGATACACCATTTTGCAGATGAGCAATCTAAGGCAAAGAGAATCTGAGCAGCTGGCCCCTAACCACCCAGATCATAAAATGCAGTGTAGGTATTACAATACTGGCTTATCTGACTGCAAAGCTTACCTTCCTTTCTCCTATTTTTATATCTTTTAAATTATTAATTTTGTACACAAAACATTATTTATAATGTGGAGTTGCACTAGTTTTAGAGACAGATAAACACACCGTTTATTGGCATAGTATTTATCAGTTACTATTTCTCTATTGTAAAACATTATCTGGAGGAGTATTTTTGAACACCATAGATTTGTTTTTTATTGTTCTTTTTAATACTGTCATTCCCTCCCTCAAAATAAAATCTAATTGCTACCTCTTAATATAGCCACAGCTTTTTTGCTGCTTTGTTATTTTCCACAGCAACTACATCTAATCATATGAGTGAGTGGCCTCTCTACCATGAGTAAGTTATCTGTTGCTGTATGACAGACCATTTCAAAACATGCAGACTTAAAATGATTTACTATTTCTTAAGATTCTGTGCTTACACCAGGCAGTTTTTTGGTGATATCTGCTAGGCTCACTCACATGATTGCAATCACCTGATGACTTGGCTGAAAGTGGATTGTTTACTATGCTCTTACTCATATATATCTGGATCTATGGTGCTAGTTATTGGCTGGTCCTTCCTTTTTCAAGTTGGTGTCTCATTTAGTAGTGTAGCTTAGGTTCCCTATAAGAAAGCCAAAGCAAATACAACAAGAACTCTTGGAGCTATGCTGTGGAACTCACACAATCCTGAATTTGCCCAATCTTACTGATTAAGCAAGGTACAGGACCAGTCTCAATTCAAGATGTGGCAGAATAGTCTTCAACTTGTGATGCAAGGACTACAAAATATCATAATAATATTTTTCAATTTACCACAATTGTGTACTTTTATTTTTGTCTTATTACTAGAATTAGTACCAGTATTGACAATATTAAGAGCTACAGAGTAATGTAGAGCTAAATATCACAAATCCCAGAGCAAGATGTCCTTGAGTTCAAACCCCAGCTCTACTACTTATTAGCACTGTATACTTGGGTAAATTGCTTACTCTTTCTATGCCTCAATTTTCTTATCTATAAAATAGAGATGATTATAGTAGTATTTACCAATAAGGCTATTAAGATGGTAATTTATTTATTTATTTATTTATTTATTTATTTATTTATTTATTTATTTAAAGATTTTATTTATTTGAGAGAGAGTGAGTGAGTGAGATAGAAAGAGAGAGAGAGAGAGAACAAAGCCAGATGAGGAGCAGAGAAACAGACTTCCCACTGAGCAGAGAGCCTGACATGGGACTCAATCCCAGGATTCTGGGATCATGACCTGAGCTGGAGGCAGAAGCTTAACCAACTGAGCCACTCAGGTGCCTGATGGTTAAAGTATTTAATAGTATAAAGTGCTTAGAATAGTACCTGGTTCACAATAAGCACTATATGTATTAAATAAATTTTCTACACTTTGTAATCTTAGAATTAGTTAACCAATATACTAATAGAGTACTTTGAAATAATTAAGTACTTCTTACATATTTCTCACTGAAATCAAGCTAATGTTAAGGTGTGTCATTGTTTCATATTATTTCAATGTACATATTGGAATGAATTTGATACAATCTCACTTCTTTTCACCTTCATTTTCTGGAAGTTAACCTCAAATATTCTTCCTCCCTTTCCCTTCTATAGTCAGTTTTTAAATACTATCAGTTGCCTTACATTATCATCGTCGATTTATCCTTTTGTCACTGCCTTGATTCAGACTTTTATTGCCTCATAAATAAAACATTACAGTGATTCCCTTGTAAATAAGACAGTTTTTCTTTGTCTTGGTTAAAATTCTTAAACACACAAACTGAGATCAAGGCTTAAGTACTAATAATCTATTTGGGGCGTGATCACAGGAAGCAGTATCTAGGGAATAAGTTGCTAATATGGGCACCAGTATTCAATTCCACTGGTAACTTTGCAAAAGTAGAGAATAATCCACATAAAAGATGGGAGGGAGGCATTATCCATGAACTTTCACTCCCAAAAATGAAGATCTACTACCCCTGGGAGACTTAAAACTCCCCAACCCTCCCATTACTTCTGGGCTATTGTTGTGAGGAAACTGGAAAAAAAGTTTGCAGGATAAATGAGCTAAGGTGCGAAAACTAGGAGAGCTTGGTGCATTTGAGCTCACAAGATGAGACTGAAATCATAAAATCAGAAGTGGGTTGAGAGATGTAATACCATCACCTGCAAAATTATTTACAAATCTAACTAATGCTACCAACTGCTACTGTCTCCAGAAAAAATCTTCTAAAATCTAAATCTAATCTTAGCACATTTGATTGCCCAAAGATGTCCATAAATTAATCTCTGGGAACCTCTCAATTTGTTATGTTACATATCAAAAAGGATGCTGCAGATGTAATTAAGGCTGAGGACTTTAAAACAGGGAGATTATCTTATATCATCTCGATGTGGTCAATGTAATTAGATGGGTCCTTAAAAAGAGAAAAACAGACTTCTGGTTTTTAGTTTCTCATAGAAGGAGCTTAGATATTTTCAATCTGTCATCACAAGTAAGAGCTAAACAGACTGAAAAATCAATGACTCTTCTGGGATCCATACAAGAGAAGACAGCAAACTGCTGTCCCCAACATTGGAGAGACCAGTGAACACAGGGAGTCTAGGCTTACTGAAATAGACAAGAAGAAATTGCCTCAGGAAACATGGCTGTAGGAAAACCTGAACTGTAATTGACAAATTGCTGAAGACTCAGTACAGACAAGTCTGACAGTTAAACTTCAGGAGTTCCCAGTCAGAGAGAAGCACCCATAATACTGTGAAATTTAACTCCTGGAACTTGACCAAATTTCTACAGTAAACATTGTAGAATAAACCCTTGGGGCTTCCAACATGGGAGGTGCTGGGGTATGAGGGATGGAAGGAACCAATCTGAAATATACTGGAGCACCCTGTTCTTTTTAAGGTCTGCCCTCAGGAAAATTTAGTTAACCAGAGACTAACCTGCAGGAGTATTATCAGAGCCTAACTGATCTGGGGAAGGAAAATATCAAACTCTAGCCCATTCTAGCTATTCTGTGCTACCTAAGGAAGGGGAGGGAAAAAAGCCCTGAGGAACAGTTGTTCATAGTCCAGAGGCATAGGCTCACGAAAAGACCAAAACTTTACCAGAGAATTATAGAATGTATTCCCTTCCCCCACAACTCACCACCACTATACTGAAGGCTTGTTTTTAGCAGTTCCTTTCCTGTTCCATATGTCCACCTATCAAGAAAAAATTGCAAGGCATACCAAAAGGCAAAGGCAAACAAAAAACAATTCAAGGAGACAGAGAAAGCATTGAACCAGACAGGGCAAAGAAGTTGGAATTATCAGGCCAGGAATTTAATTAATTGATATGCTAATTGATTTAATGGAGAATGTAGACAGCGTGGGGGTGCTTGGGTGGCTCAGTCCTGTTAGTGTCTGCCTTTGGCTCAGGTCATGATCCCAGGGTCCTGGGATTGCCCCCGAATTGGGCTCCCTAATCAACAGGGAGGCTGCTTCTCCCTCTCTCTCTGCCCCTCCCCCTGTTCATGGTTGCTCTCTCTCTCTCAATAATAAAAACTAATATAATAAATAAAATAAAAAAAAGACAGCATGTAAGAGCAAATGGACAATGCAAGCAGAGAGATACAAATCCTAAGAAAGAACCAAAAAGGAATGTTAGAGATAATTAAAAAAAAGAAATGAACAGAAATAAATGCCTTTGATAGACTCGTTAGCATACTGGACACCGCTGAGGTAAGAATCTCTGAGCTAGAGGATATATCAATAGAATCCTTGAAAACTAAAAAGCAAAGAGAATAAAGACTGGGGGAAAAAAAAAACAAAACAAAGAAAAAAAAACAAAAAAACTAGAATACCCAGGGATTGAGACAACTATGAAATGTATAATATGCAAGTAGTAGCTCTGCAAAAGACAATATTGAGATGATTGAATACTAGCCACAGAAGGTTTGCAAAAGGTACATGTGATAAAGGACGTTATACAAAATATACAAAGAACACTTAAAACTCAATAAGGAAAACAACCTTATTTAAAAATGGTCCAGGGCGCCTGGGTGGCTCAGTTGGTTAAGCGACTGCCTTCGGCTCAGGTCATGATCCTGGAGTCCCGGAATCGAGTCCCGCATCAGGCTCGCTGCTCGGCAGGGAGTCTGCTTCTCCCTCTGACCCTCCTCCCTCTCATGCTCTCTGTCTCTCATTCTCTCTGTCTCAAATAAATAAATAAAATCTTTAAAAAAAAAAAAATGGTCCAAATACCTTAGACATTTCACCAAAGGAGATATACAGATAGCAAATAGACATATTTGCAAAGATACTTCATATCATATATCATCAGGGAAATGCAAATTAAAACAATGATGAGATATCACTATACACCCTCTTATAATGTCCAAAATCCAGTACTCTGGATTATATATTATATTTGTTTGTATATACATTATACAAACGTCCAACACAAAATGCTGGTGAGTATGTGGAAGAACAAGAACTGTCATTCATTGCTGGTGTAAATGCAAAACAATATAGCTATTTTGGACGATAGTTTAGAGGTTTCTTACAAGCCCAAATGTACTTTTTTTTTTTTTTTAAAGATTTTATTTATTTTTTAGAGAGCGAGTGAGAGAGAAACAGCATGAGAGGGGAGAGGGTCAGAGGGAGAAGCAGGCTCCCCTCTGAGCCGGGAGCCTGATGTGGGACTCGATCCCAGGACCCTGGGATCATGACCTGAGCCGAAGGCAGACGCTTAACCATCTGAGCCACCCAGGCGCCCCAAACCCAAATGTACTTTTACCACACATTATAGCAAGTGCAGTCCTCAATATTCACCCAAAGGAACTGAAAACTTCTGTCACACAAAACCTATACACAAAACCTGCACTTGCATGTTTATGTAAACTTTGTAATGGCCAAAACTTAGACATTACCAAGATAATCCTAACTAGGTGAATAGATAAATGTGATATATCCAGACAATGGAATACTATTCAGTGCTAAAAAGCAATGCTCTATCAAGCCATGCAAAGACATGTAGGAAACTTAAATGCATATGACTAAGTGAAAGAAGCCAATCAGGAAAGTCTACATACTGTATGATTACAATCATATGACATCTAGAAAAGGGAAAACTATGGAAACAATAAAAACACCAGTAGTTACCAGCAGTATGGGGGTAGGAAGAGAGATGAATAGAAAACAAAAAAATTTCAGGGCAGTGAATATTCTCAATATGGTATTATAGGCATGTCCTTATATATTTTTCCAAACTCATAGAATATGTAACTGCAAGAGTGATTCCTAAAGTAAACAATGGACGTTGAGCAATTATGATATTTCATTGTACTTTCATTCTTGGTTTAAAAAAGCAAAACAAAACATCATTCTGGTGAGTGATATTGGTAATAGGGGAGGTTATACATGTGTGGGGTCAAGGAGTATCTGACAAATCTCTGTACCTTTCATTGTCTTGTAAAACTGCAGGTGCTCTTTAAAAAAAAGTTAAAACTAGAACACCTTTTCTAGTTGTAAGAAGAAATACTGCAGAACACTGAAGCACAAAATGAAGTCAGGTATTACAAGTATGAGAGGATTTAATGGGGGTCTAAGATAAAGAGAGCCACATACAGGAACTAGAGAGGGGCCTCTGGGAGCTACTGGTGGTTTCCAGGTGCCACCAACAAGGAACAGTTATCTCAACTGTATAGCTGTGAGGAACTGGAGTTTTCTACCAACCTGAATGAACTTCGACTCATCTAGAGTCTCTTTTTTTTTTTTTTTAAAGATTTTATTTATTTATTTGAGAGAGAGAGACTGAAAGAGCACATGAGAGGGGGGAGGGTCGGGAGGGTCAGAGGGAGAAGCAGGCTCCCTGCCGAGCAGGGAGCCCGATGCGGGACTCGATCCAGGGACTCCAGGATCATGACCTGAGCCGAAGGCAGTCGCTTAACCAACTGAGCCACCCAGGCGCCCCATCTAGAGTCTCTTGACAAGAGCCCAATCAACACCTTGATTTCTGCCTTCTAAGGCTGGGTCAGGTAAACCAACTGAACCAACAGGGATTTTTGACATTCAAAGCCGTGAGAGAATAAATTTGGGTTGTTTTACACCACTATACATGTATGTCTTTATGGCATCAATGCACAACAAATGCAATGTGTAGAGAACTTTCCAATCAGTTCCTATCACTTTCCTAGATGATGACAGAATTCCTTAGCAGAGCATTTGTTCTCCATACAGCCTAGATCTCCACTGGTAGCTCCTGCCATTCCCTGGAGGCATTTAGGTCAAAAAATATCAAAATTACTTTCAAGATGCCCACCCATCCATCCATATCAACTCATTATGTTTTTTTTTTTTTTAACTGTTTTTTAAACATTCTGTTCTCTTTGCCCTAAATTATTATGCCTTCCCTGACTGATATTCTCCTATTCAAACTTGGAAAGAAATTTAACCCAGACAAGAAAACAAAGGAAAACTTGAGGCACAGAAAACAACAACAAAAAAAGTCAAAGCAAGAGAAAGTGGACTGAAACAAAATATGTGGGGATTTAAATGCAATCAGAAAATCCTGAAGCATAAAAGAGATAAGGCAGGCAAAGAAGGGAGAGAACTGATCTAGAATGATCATGTATACAATGTTACAAGGCTCATGCTTTAATTATTTGAGAGGATCTACTGAAAGATATTTGGCAGAGGATTGTATAGTTATATTTAATGCTTTTTTTTTTTTAAGAGGGCTTTAAGGCAGTATGAAAGTATTTGAAAAGGTCATAATGTAAGTAATCTATGTAGTCAATAGAAGTGATAAAGATGTGAAACAGGTTTGTGACAAAAGTGTTGGTGGGGACAGTACTTAAACATTTGACTTAGTATATTCATAAAAACTAATGTTACACAAACAACCTGAATGAATCTTAAAAATATTACGTTGAAGTTGGACACAAAAGTATACACACCATATGGTTCTATTTATACCAAGTTCAAGAACAGGCAAAACTAAATTGTGTTGATAGATTTCAGATGAACAGTTGCCTTGGGAGGCTGAGTCTGACTACAAAGATCATGAAGGAACATTCAGGGATGTTGGAAATATACAATACCTTAATTTAAGGTAGTGCTTTCACAAATGTATACATTTGTCAAAATTTGTGCATTTCATTGTATGAATACTATAATCCTATAAAGTCGATTAAATAATTGTAAGGCAAAATTAGCAAAAATACAGATGTCAGCAGTAAGGAGAGAGGATAGTCAAATAAATCAAAAACTTCATCAGAACCTGGGGATATGACAAATTGAGAGAGGGAATTCATAAGGTGCAGTTTGGATTAAGAGAAAAATATGAGCATGATGAGTTCATTTTGCAATATTCAGTCTGAGACATGTATGAAGTAGCCAAATAGGACTGTTGGATTTTTAAGCCTGAAGTTCAGGATGAAACATAAGAGTGATTCTGTCAGTTTTGCTGTTGTGACTATGTTTTCATTTATTTATATTTAACTGATTATTGCTGATATCTGGGAAAGCCATTCACGTTTATACATCAATTCTGTAACTTCCTACATTACTAAATTCTCTAAATTTTTGTAGTTTATAAATCATTCCCATGGCTTTTCTATGTAGACAAGCATAGTATCTGCAAATAATGAAATTACTTCCTTATTCTAGGCATTTACTTACTTATTTGGTATCTTCATTCTCTCTGAAGGCAGTCTAGCACAAGAAAATGGATGGAGGTGAGAAAGGAAGGCCTTGGTCTGTCTCTGACATTAGATTTTCTTTGCAATTCATTGGTTCTTTTCCTGTTCTGGTTCTCAATCAGTATGGTGTAATCTTCACTACCATGTGTTTCAGATACAAACAAAAGTACACTTAAGTCTTAATAATGCCATTCAATAGTGACGTGATCTTAGACAATTGAACTTCAGGGAGACTAAGTTTTGGTCATTGCAAATTTAAAAGAATAATAATACTTTGCATGTATATTGTGAAGAGAAAGTAATAAACAATGAAATAACACCTGTGGCAAGTTATTTGGAATAATATCTACAAATGTTATTTCTTTATATTCATCCTTCTTTGTAATATGGCTTTACAGCAACTCATAACTCCTAGGAAGGACTAGAGTTTTTCACTTCCTTTGAATTGAGTAGTTTTGGGCCTTCATTTAACCATTAGAATGCAGTGCAAATGATGATATATCAGTACCTTGACCTAGGCCTCAAAAGTCTTCTCTGACCCCTGTTCTAGTCAATTGCTCAAAAAAAAAAAAAAAAAAAAAAAACCTCATGAGTACATTATTTCTTAGGTTATTGAATGCTTCAAACTATTTAAACAGCTTTGTCAGTTATAAACAACATACACACATATATAACATATATAGTTCTAATTATATGTATTATAATATAATATATATAATATATATATTTTAGTTTCAAATACCTCTTGTCTTCCATTGTTTTGATTTTCTTCTTTTGGGATTTCAGTTTAACATAATTTAGATCTTTTTTTTTTTTTGCCTGTCTTCCAAATCAACGAGTTTGGCTCTGACCATATTTATACTTTATATTTCTTCCTATATCTCAACTTTATTCTCTTTTTGGTTTTGCTGCCCTTTTCCAATACCCATTATTAAATTTTTATTTGAATTAATTTTCGGTCAAACTCCTTGCTATTTGATTTTCATTCCTGATATTAGGTTTTTTATCATTCTTTACTGAGCTCAGTCACTTTTGTTTCATATCTTCTTGTTTTTGTTTTTTTTCTTTCTACCCATTTGTATTCTTTTTGAATTTCTGATTTGAGTTATTTATTCATGTCTCTAAATGCTTCTTTGTAGATATTCAGTTTGAAGTGTTGTATTATGGTTAACTTCTGTTTTATGATATTTTTGTTGGGGTAACCATCTTTAAAATACTTTGATCTCTTCATTTTCTGTTTTTTTTTTTTCTTATAATAGTTTTGCATTAAAAAAACTTTATGCACTTTGAATTTTATAGACAATTTCTTAAGATTTTTGCTGTCCTCTACTTTACTGAAAACTTGAGATATATGTGGTTTTCATTTCTTCTTATAGATCAGTCTTTGAATATTTATTAGGAAATTTAAATTATTAGGACTATTACTATTATTAACCTATTACTTAAACCACCTCAGAAATCTCTTTTTCATTTTTGAAATATATTTTTTTCTGAATATAGAATTTTATGTTGACAGTTTTTTGTTTTGTTTTGGCTTGGTTTTGGTTTTGGTTTCTTTCATTTTACAGATATTGCTCCTCTATCTTCTGGCCTTCCTTGTGTCTGATGAGAATTCACTGGTCATTTATATCATTATATCATGTTATCTTCTGTTTCTGGCTTCTTTCACCAGTGTAATGTTTCTAGTTGATCCATGTTGTCGCACATATCTGTGCTTCCTTTTTAATGGCCAAAAAATACCCCATCATATAGATATGCCATGTTTTGTTTATCCATTCATCAGTAGGTGGGCATTTGGATAGTTTTTGCCTTTTGACTATTCATGATCCTTGAATTTAATGTAAAAAGAAAAAAAAAATCCTCTGGCAGGGTTTTCCCGTGAGACTTCCAGAAATGTATTATACTTTAGGGAAACATTAGGTTTAAACTAGGTGTTATGAAATATTTTTTTTGTTCTACTTATAAATCATATTTTTATAATATAAATCTAACAAAGTAGGAATATTTCACAGTTCATGTTCTATCTCTAGAGTTAGGTGGTCAATTATCCATAGAGTGAATGGATATAAATATATTTATAAATTATAAATAAATATATTTACTGTGCTCAATACCAGTGAATATCCCTATTCAGCAGTTTCTTAGACATATTTTTCCCACACATTCAATTGTATTAGGTTCATTATTGCTATAAGTTCATTCTACTTATAGGAAGAATGCATCTAATGTAGGTTTTTCTAAAAAATATCCCAGGCATTTGTTATAGCAATCAGGGAAAGTTCCAAATTTTATCTGCAGAATGTCTAATATGATACTTTATATTCATTATTTGGGAATACAAATTGGATATTTACTAAGTAGCTTCATACTGGATTATATTATCTTTATTTCTTAAGTTCATGAACATTCAACCTAAAACTTATTCAATATATATGAATTTGTTCATAAATTTATTAGGTTATCAGTGTACTTACTAAGTGAGAAAAAAATGGCCACACTACTTTACAGCTCCTTTAATTAAATATGGAGTTTATTTCTATGCCCCTTGAATCAGAACACTCCTGGTGACTTGCTTTGAACAATAAAATTCAGGAGCACTGATGTTAGAAGTATAAGCCTGGGGAGGAGGGGCAAGATGGCAGAGGAGTCGGAGACCTAAATTTCGTCTGGTCCCAGAAATTCAGCTAGATAGGTATTACACCATTCTGAACACCTACAAACTCAACAGGAGATCGAAGAAAAGAATAGCAGCTATTCTCTGAACAGAAAAGTGACCACTTTCTGGAAGGTAGGACATGCAGAGAAGTGAATTTGCGGTGATATTCGGGAAGATAGACCACGGGGGGAGGGAGCCTCCGTCAGCCAGAGTGATAGAGCAGCGGAGCACAAAATCAGAACTTTTAGAAGTCGGGTCCTCTGAGGGATGTTGCTCTGTGGCTAAGTGGGGGGGGTGGAACCCTCGCTGGGACAGTGTGGTCTCAGGACCCACAGGGTCACAGAAAGACCAGGGATGCCTAAGTGGGGCAGAGCTCCCAGGTGTCAGGGCAGGGAAGCTGGCTGCAAAGACAGAGCTGAGGAGTGGGCTCTCAGCTCGGGGTTGTTGCCGTGATTTGTGGCACAGTCAGGCCACTACTCTTCCAGCAGGGACCCAACAAATGGTAGGTCCAGGGAGACAGCCCTTCCACCCCCGGGAGGAGCAGTGAGGGAGAGCTCACTGCGGGAAGCTGCTGGGTTTGGAGACTCCAGACAGGGTTGGGTGCCAGAGATAGAAACACTTGGTCACAGGCCAGGTGACCACAGAGTGTGGCCAGGGACTGGGGAGACAGGAGAGATTGACCTCTTTACTCTGAGGGCTCACTGAGAAGTGGGGCCCTGAGTTCCCAACTCCTCTGGGGCAGAGATTGGGAGGCCGCCATTTTCACTCTCATCCTCCAAAGCTGTACAGAAAGTTTGCAGGGAATAAAAGCTACCAAGAGCAAACCCGAGCAGATTACTTAGCCCGGCCCCTGACAAGGGCAGTGCAATTCCACCTCAGGCAAAGACATTTGAAAATCACTGCAACAAGCACCTCCCCCAGAAGATCAGCAAGAACTGCCAGCCAAGACCAAGCAGTAGATCGGTAGATCAATGAGAACAGAATTCCAGCACTAGGGGAATACAGCACATAGAATTCTTGGCTTTTTTCCCCCTGATTCTTTAGTCTTTCAGTGTTAATTTTTTAATTTTTTTTTCTATTTTTTTTTAAATTTTTCTTTTTCCCTTTTTCAACCAACATCTTTTCAATCTCGTTTTTAAAACCCTTTTAATTTTCATTTTTAGAGTCATATTCTATCCCTTCATAGTAGTTAGCCTTATTTTTGGTATATATATATATAAGTTGTTCTCTCTTTAAAATTTTGGGATACAGTTTCTTCTTTTTTTTTTATTTTATTTTATTTTATTTTATTTAAAGATTTTATTTATTTATTTGAGACAGAGAGAATGAGATACAGAGAGCATGAGAAGGAGGAGGGTCAGAGGGAGAAGCAGACTCCCTGCCGAGCAGGGAGCCCGATGCGGGACTCGATCCAGGGACTCCAGGATCATGACCTGAGCCGAAGGCAGCCGCTTAACCAACTGAGCCACCCAGGCGCCCGATACAGTTTCTTCTGACAGACAAAAATATACCCTAAATCTCTAGTGTATGGCTTTGTTCTAGTCTCCTGCTTGATCACATTCTCTCCCTTTTTTTTTTTTAATTTCTCTTCTTTCTTTTTTCAACCAACTTCTTATCAATTCCTTTTATAAAATCTTTTATAATTTTCATCTTTACAGTCATATTCCATCCCTTCATCATATTTACCATTATTTTGGTACATATATAAGTTTTTCTTTCTTTAAAATTTTGGGAGGCAGTTTCTTCTAACAGACAAAAACATGCCCCAAATCTAGTGTGTGGTACTGATCTAGTCACCAGCCTGATCATATTTGATCGTATTCTTTTTTTTTTTCTTTTTTTTTCCTTCCCTTTCTTTTCCCCTGGTTTCAGGTCTCTACTGATTTGTTTAGTGTATATTTTTCTGGGGTCATTGTTAACCTGTTAGCATTTTGTTCTCTCATTCATCTATTCTCCTCTGGACAAAATGACAAGAAGGAAAAAATCACCTCAAAAAAAAAGAACGAGGGGTGCCTGGGTGGCTCAGTCATTAAGCGTCTGCCTTCAGCTCAGGTCATGATCCCAGGGTCCTGGGATCGAGCCCCACATCGGGCTCCCTGCTCAGCGGGAAGCCTTCTTCTCCCTCTCCCACTCCCCCTGCTTGTGTTCTCTCTCTTGCTGTGTCTCTGTCAAATAAATAAAATCTTAAAAAAAAAAGAATGAGAGGCAGTACCGACTGCCAGGGACCTAATCAATATGGACATTAGTAAGATGTTGGAACTAGAGTTCAGAATGATGATTATAAAGATACTAGCTGGGCTTGAAAAAAGCATGGAAGATACTAAAACCTTTTCTGGAGAAATAAAAGAACTAAAACCTAACCAAGTTGAAGAAATCAAAAAGGCTATTAATGAGGTAAAATCAAAAATGGAGGCTCTAACTGCTAGGATAAATGAGGCAGAAGAGAGAATTAGTGATATAGAAGACCAAATGATGGAAAATAAAGAAGCTGAGAAAAAGAGAGATAAACAAATACTGGATCACGAGGGCAGAATTCGAGAGATAAGTGATACCATAAGATGAAACAATATTAGAATAATTGGGATCTCAGAAGAAGAAGAAAGAGAGAGAGGGCCAGAAAGTATATTGGAGCAAATTATAGCAGAGAACATCCCTAATTTGAGGAAGGAAACAGGCATCAAAATCTAGGAGGCACAGAGAACCCCTCTCAAAATCAGTAAAAATAGGTCAACACCCCAACAGCTAATAATAAAACTTACTTGTCTCAGAGACAAGGAGAAAATCCTGAAAGCAGCTCGGGAGAAGAGATCTGTAACCTACAATGATAGAAACATTGGATTGACAACAGACCTATCCACAGAGACCTGGCAGGCCAGAAAGGACTGGCGTGATATCTTCAGAGCACTAAATGAGAAAGATATGCAGCCAAGAATCCTATATCCAGCTAGGCTGTCATAGAAAATAGAAGGAGAGATAAAAACCTTCCAGGACAAACAAAAACTAAAGGAATTCACAAACATGAAATCAGTCCTACAAGAAATATTGAAAGGGGTCCTCTAAGCAAAGAGAGAGCCTAAAAGTAACATAGACCAGAAAGGAAAAGAGACAATATACAGTAACAGTCACCTTATAGGCAATACAATGGCACTAAATTCATATCTTTCAATACTTACCCTGAATGTAAATGGGCTAAATGCCCCGATCAAAAGACACAGTGTATCAGATTGGATAAAAAAATGAGACCCATCGATATGCGGTCTGCAAGAGACTCATTTTAGACCAAAAGACACCTCCAGATTGAAAGTGAGGCATGGAAAACCATTTATCATGCTAATGGACATTAAAAAAAAAAAAAGCTGGGTAGCAATCCTTACATCAGACAAATTAGATTTTAAACCAAAGATTATAATAAGAGGTGAGGAAGGACACTATATTATACTTAAAGGGCCTATCGAACAAGAAGATCTAACAATTGTAAATATCTATGCCCCTAACATGGGAGCAGCCAATTATATAAGCCAATTAATAACAAAAGCAAAGAAACACATCGACAATCATACAATAATAGTAGGGGACTTTAACAGCCCCCTCACTGAAATGGACAGATCATCCAGGCAAAAGACCAACAAGGAAATAAAGACTTGAAATGACACACTGGACCAAATGGACTTCACAGATATATTCAGAACGTTCCATTCCAAAGCAACAGAATACACATTCTTCTCTAGTGCCCATGGAACATTCTCCAGAATAGATCACACCCTAGGTCACAAATCAGGTCTCAACTGGTACCAAAAGTTTGGGATCATTCCCTGCCTATTTTCAGACCACAATGCTTTGAAACCAGAACTCAATCACAAGAGGAGAGTCAGAAAGAACTCAAATACATGGAGGCTAAAGAGCATCCTACTAAAGAATGAACGAGTCAGCCAGGAAATTAAAGAAGAATTAAAAAAATTCACGGAAATGAATGAAAATGGAAACACAACTATTTAAAATCTTTGGGATGCAGCAAAGGCAGTCCTAAGAGGAAAGTATATAGCAATACAAGCCTTTCTCAAGAAACAGGAGAGGTATCAAATACACAACCTAACCCTACACCTAAAGGAGCTGGAGAAAGAACAGCAAATAGAGCCTAAACCCAGCAGGAGAAGAGAAATAATAAAGATCAGAGCAGAAATCAATGAAATAGAAACCAAAAGAACAGTAGAACAGATCAACCAAACTAGGAGATGGTTCTTTGAAAGAATTAACAAGATTGATAAACCCCTGGTCAGACTTATCAAAAAGAAAAGAGAAATGACCCAAATAAATAAAATCATGAATGAAAGTGGAAAGATCACAACCAACACCAAAGAAATACAATTATAAGAACATATGAGCAGCTATATGCCAGCAAATTAGATAATCTGGAAGAAATGGATGCATTCCTAGAGATATATAAACTACCAAAACTGAACCAGGAAGAAATAGAAAACCTGAACAGACCTATAACCACTAAGGAAATGGAAGCAGTAATCAAAAATCTCCCAACAAACAAGAGCCCAGGGCCAGATGTCTTCCCAAGGGAATTCTACCAAACATTTAAAGAAGAATTAATGCCTATTCTTCTGAAATTGTTCCAAAAAATAGAAATGGAAGGAAAACTTCCAAACTCATTTTATGAGGCCAGCATTACCTTGATCCCAAAATCAGACAACGATCCCATCAAAAAGGAGAATAACAGACCAATATCCTTGATGAACATGGATGCAAAAATTCTCACAAAAATACTAGCCAATAGGATCTAACAGTGCATTAAAAGGATTATTCACCATAACCAAGTGGGATTTATTCCTTCGCTGCAAGTTTGGTTCAACATCTGCAAATCAATCAATGTGATACAATACTTAATAAAAGAAAGAACAAGAACCATATGATCCTCTCAATAGATGCAAAAAAATTAGAGATAGAGGGTACATAACTCAATATCATAAAAGCCATTTATGAAAAACCCACAGCAAATATCATTCTCCACAGGGAAAAACTGAGAGCTTTCCCCCTAAGGTCAGGAGCATGGCAGGTATGTCCACTATCACCACTGCTATTCAACATAGTACTAGAAGTTTTAGCCACAGCAATCAGACAACAAAAACAAATAAAAGGCATCCGAATCAGCAAAGAAGAAGTCAAACTCTCACTCTTTGCAGATGATATGATACTTTATGTGGAAAACCCAAAAGACTCCACCCCAAAACTGCTAGAAATCATACAGGAATTCAGTAAAGTGGCAGGATATAAAATCAGTGCACAGAAATCATGGCATTTCTATACACCAACAACAAGACAGAAGAAAGAGAAATTAATTAGTTGATCCTGTTTACAATCGCACCCAAAACCATAAGATACCTAGGAATAAATCTAACCAAAGAGGCAAAGAATCTGTACTCAAAAAACTATAAAATACTCATGAAAGTAATTGAGGAAGACACAAAGAAATGGAAAAATGTTCCAAGCTCATGGCCTGGAAGAACAAATATTGTGAAGATGTCAATGCTACCTAGAGCAATCTACACATTCAATGCAATCCCTAATAAAATACTATCAACTTTTTTCAAAGAAATGGAACAAATAATCCTAAAATTTGTATGGAACCAGAAAAGACCCCGAATAGCCAGAGGAATGTTGAAAAAGAAAAGCAAAGCTGGTGGCATCACAATTCCAGACTTCAAGGTCTATTACAAAGCTGTCATCATCAAGACAGTATGGTACTGGCACAAAAGCAGACACATAGATCAATGGAACAGAATAGAGAGCCCAGAAATGGACCCTCAACTCTATGGTCAACTTATCTTTGACAAAGCAGGAAAGAATATCCAATGGAAAAAAGACAGCCTTGTCAACAAATGGTGTTGGGAAAATTAGACAGCCACATGCAGAAGAATGAAACTGTACAATTTCTTACACCACACACAAAAATAGACTCAAAATGGATGAAAGGCCTAAATGTGAGACAGGAATCCATCAAAATCCTAAAGGAGAACACAGGCAGCAACCTCTTCGACCTCAGCCACAGCAACTTCTTCCTAGAAATATCGCCAAAGGCAAGGGAAACAAGAGCATAAATGAACTATTGGGACCTCATCAAGATGAAAAGCTTTTGCACAGCAAAGGAAACAGTCAACAAAACCAAAAGATAACCAAAAGAGTGGGAGAAGATATTTGCAAATGACATATCAGATAAAGGGCTAGTATCCAAAATCTATAAAGAACTTACCAAACTCAACATCCAAAGAACAAATAATCCAATCAAGAAATGGGCAGAAGACATGAACAGACATTTTTCCAAAGAAGACATCCAAATGGCCAACAGACACATGAAAAAGTGCTCAACATCGCTCAGCATCAGGGAAATCCAAATCAAAACTCAAATGAGATACTCCCTCACACCAGTCAGAATGGCTAAAAGTAAGAAGTCAGGAAACGACAGATATTGGTGGGGATGTCGAGAAAGGGGAACCCTCCTACACTGTTGGTAGGAATGCAAGCTGGTGTAGCCACTCTGGAAAACAGTATGGAGGTTCCTCAAAAAGTTGAAAATGGAGCTATTCTATGACCCAGGAATTGCACTACTGGGTATTTACCCCAAAGATACAAATGTAGGAATCCAAACGTGTATGTGCACCCCAATGTTTATAGCAGCAATGTCCACAATAGCCAAACTATGGAAAGAGCCAAGATGCGCATTGACAGATGAGTGGATAAAGAAGATGTGGTATATATATACAATGGAATATTATGCAGCCATCAAAAGGAATGGAATCTTGCCATTTGCAATGTTGTGGATGGAACTGTAAGGTATTATGCTAAGCGAAATAAGTCAATCAGAGAAAGACATGTATCATATGATCTCACCGATATGAGGAATTCTTAATCTCAGGAAACAAACTGAGGGATGCTGGAGTGGAGGGGGGTGGAGGGATGGGGTGGCTGGGTGATAGACATTGGGGAGGGTTTGTGCTATGGTGAGCCCTGTGAATTGTGTAAGACTGTTGAATCACAGACCTGTACCTCTGAAAAAAATAATACATTATATGTTAAAAAAAAAAAAAGAAAAGAAGATAGTATGTAGGGCAAAATGAAGGGGGGTGGAAATCAGAGGGTAGATGAACCATGAGAGACTATGGACTCTGAGAAACAAACTGAGGTTTCTATAGGGGAGGGGGGCTCGGGGATGGGTTAGTCTGGTGATGGGTATTAAAGAGGGCATGTATTGAATGGAGCACTGGGTGTTATACACTAACAATTCATCATGGAACGCTATATCAAAAATTAATGATGTAATGTATGATGATTAACATAACATAATAAAATTTTTAAAAAAAGAAGAAGTATAAGCCTGGATCTCAAGAGGCCTTTTTGTGTCCTCTGTTGCTGTCAATGTGGACCTCACCACCTTTTGCTTAAATCTGGGCTAAAGTAAAGGAGGTTGAGAGATCTCACATGGAACAGAACTAAGCCATCCAAAGAGAGACTCCTCTAGACCAACCAGCTGGTAGTCATCCTGGCAGATGACCACAGATGTTTGTATGAGTCTTGTCAAGGCCAGTGGGAAATATACAAAAATAAACCCAGCCCAAAATGCAGATTCATAGAATATAGATCTAAATAGCTGATTCTGATTTTAAACCAGCATGTTTTGGCTTGAATTGTTATGAAACAAAGTTAATTAATACAATTGATATAATGGTCAAGAAAGTCATGTATATAAACTCATATAAAGTAAGTTTCAAAATTAAAAAAAAAAGAATATATCTGAGAATTTTTGAACTTTAGATGCATTAGCTCTACTTGTAGAAGACAATGGTAATCATCTCTTCTACATTTTCCTCCTGGATTGTTTTATATGAACAAGCAACAAAAGTGTTTTTTCCCATCATCTGTGAAATCAGTTATAACTTTGAGAAAGTTGTTGGCTATTGTAAATTTACTTATTGAAAAGCAAAAGCAAGACTTTCTACACATGAAAGATGAAAATGTAAAAATGTAAAATGTATGAATTCAGTAAGAAATGTTAGGTTAAAGAATTTTCCTCACTATAAATAACCCTCATTTTTTTCAGAGATGTGAAATTGGAAAAATAAAACCTATAGACGTTCACATTGTTAATAATGAGGTGTTTGATACCCAGCAGGAACTGTGGCCAGCATCCTTTCTGTTTCTTATAGAAATGCAAGAAATATATAGTGAATGAAAATCAACTGGAAGATTTGCTATCTCTGAAGAATTAGTGTGTTAGCAAAACCAGATGTGCAACTTTAGAAATGGAAGGGCTTAAGTCATATAATTTAATTAACCATTGTTAGTTTCTGAAGAGGAAATAGAAATTCATGGTAAGTTCTTTCCCCAGTGATAAAAACATCTATTTTTACACATTTGTTCAGGATCTAAGTTTTCAGACTTCCAGTTAAATAATTATTTTTATACACATCTGATTAATCTTAATTTTTATTATACAACTGAGATCTAAATTCAGTTAGTGGTAAAGATACAAATATTTAGAAATTTTAAAGAATTTAAAAGTATTTAGGATAAGTTCATTTAAAAATTTCATGTTTTCTTAAGTATTCCTTAAAATACATTGTATTTTTTTCTTTATCCTACAAAATGTGAAGTAAACAAGGCTTTTGAAATTTCTTTTTTTGCACATACAGTTTTGAATACAGTGCTTTAATGGACCAACTGTTTTACATGTTAGGAATTTTTCTATTTTATTTATTTTTATTGAAATGTCAACTGAATTAGTTAAAAAGGAAAAAATAATAATAATTTCTTCCAAAAGCTAATTGTAGACATAAGGACAGTGGCTAGAATCATGTGTCTTGGAATGAAATAGTTTTGGCTTGATTTTTAGCTCCACCTCTTACTAAATCTGTATTTGGGGTATAGTTACTTTATATTTAAGTTACTTTACTTCTATCACAGGACATATTTTTCTTGGATTTGTAGATTTTCAAAGTCTGTTAGCTGGTATGGTTGTTTTTAGTCTGGTTGTCAGAAACAGAACTCCTGATTTTGGTAAAGAGAAGAACCTTGGAGTCCATGCCCAGGGACGAATTTTCTGAAAATGGCTTTTGGGGTGCTCGGGTGGCTCAGTTGGTTAATTGTCTGACTCTTGGTTTCAGCTCAGGTCATGATCTCATGGGTTGTGGGACTGAGCCCCTGGTCTGGCTCTGTGCTAAGCACAGAATCTGCCTGGGATTCTTGCTCTCCTTTCCCTCTGCCCCTCCCCTGTGCTCATGTACTCTCTCTCATAAATAAATACCTTAAAACAAACAAACAAGAACAACAAAAAAATAAATACAAAAACAAAGAAAGAAAAGAAAAAGAAGAAACATGTTTTTTTTTTTAAAGATTTTATTTATTTATTCATGAGAGACAGAGAGAGAGAGAGAGAGAGGCAGAGGGAGAAGCAGGCTCCCAAGGAGCAGAGAGCCCGATGCGGGACTCGATCCCAGGACCCTGGGATCATGACCGGAGCCAAAGGCAGACGCTTAACCATCTGAGCCACCCAGGCGCCCCGAAACATGGGTTTTTAAAAAGACTGGTACCCAAGCAGGACAGAGCTTCAGTGCTGGATGACTCAAGATAAGGTGGCTGATGCTGAGGATGATCCATATAAAGTGTTCTAATGAAACTCCTAATGTGTTTCAATCAGATACATTTTAGAATGACACATTAATTTTCTAAATAGAAAAAGTTAAGTTTCAAGTATATGGAATATTAGTGTGAATAAGCTGATTTCCCTAGTGAGATAATAGAAAACAAACTTGAGAAGTCCACAAACAACAGTTTAAGTAGAGGTACTGGGATTTTTCCTACAGTGCTACTTCTTTATCTTGTCCATTTTTCTCCCCTCAGTCCTTTTAAATTATTTTTTTTATTGGTTGACATTGTCAAAAGTGAGTCAATTTCTACATTTCTACATGAGCATTTCTTTAGGGAAAATTGCAAAATTAATGATTCTGAGAGAAAATTGTTGCATTATAGTGAGTACACTGGGATCAATGGTTATATCAAGTATAAGAATGCCCATTGTGGCAGAAAAACAAAAGTAAAGAAGTGCTCTAGGTTAGAATTTTTCAGATTTTTTTTGTAAGTTTGGTCATTTTTTTTTATTTTGACCCTCTGCGTGTGTGTACACACACACACACCCACATATTTATATTATATATACATATAAAATCAAATTTTATTTTATTATATATGATCCACTATATTTTAATCTATTTTTTCTTAAAAAAAAATGTTCTCTTGTAGTTTTAGTTCTTATAGGTAAAGAGCTTTGAAGCTGTCATTCCAGTTCTTACAAGTTGAAAAATCTTAAACTAAAAATTTATGAGCTTTCTTGGACTCATCAGCTAAGGTCACAGAGCAAACTGGCACCGTAAAATATGGAAAGAGAAATGAAACTAAAAGTCATAACCAACATCTACTTACCTGGAACAGATGCTGTTGGAGCCAGAAACAAATAAGAATAGATAATTTTGATGAATGCCAGAGACTGTGAACTGGAATACAGAGTGGAAAACTCCCACAGACTGTGTAAATGGGTGCTCCCATTTTCTGGGTTTTACATCCATGAATCCTACCGGTCTCTTGCTTTGAAGAGCTAAGCAGGATACCCTTCTGGCTCTAGCAGTGGAAAGGGAAAAGTAATCATTGTGAAATACATCCAAATCTTTACATCTAACAGAGGTTGAATCTGAGGGGCAAACATCAAATAGTGTTGTTCCATCTAGAGGAAGATCGCTTCTCAATTCCAACTTTCTAGCCTTCCTGTCTCACCTAATTGAGGATAAAAAGTTAAGAAATGTGTAAAGGGGCGCCTGGGTGGCTCAGTCCCTTAAGTGGCTGCCTTCAGCTCCATCATGATCACAGGGTTCCTGGACCGAGCCCCAGGTCTAGCTCCCTGCTCAGAGGGGAGTCTGCTTCTCCCCCTGTCTCATGCTCTCTCCTTCTCTCTCTCCTTGTCAAATGAATAAATAAAATCTTAAAAAAATCACTAGAATATTTTAAGAAAGAAGAAAGAAAGAAAGAATGAATGAAAGAAAGAAAAAGAAAAGAAATATATGTAAATATAACAGCCCAGGAGCATCAGAACACAAAAGACTGAGATTTAATCTTAACATAATAGGATACTTCCTCTACAATCCCCACAACATCAGTTAGGATTCCAGTGTAATAGCAGTGGATTATAGCAAAAGAAAAAAAAAACCTGCTAGATGCAGCCTCATCCTGAGAAGGAATTATTAGAGTGGCCCAAAGACAATAGTAAAAACAAACACAGGAATAGGAGAATTTTTGTAATCTGGCACATACAACTATAGCAAATATTAAACACAGCTCTACTTCAGGGAAGAATAACCCAATTCCTCACACTAAAGATATATATAATTCAGTTTCTATTATCTAATACATCGTGTCTGGCTTTAACAAAAAATTACACAGCATACCAAAAGCCAAAAAAAAAATTCTAAAGGGACAAAGCTTTCATCATAACAATACCCAAATATGACATAGATGTTGAAATAATCAAATGGAGAATTTTATTTTACTTATTTTAAAGATTTTTATTTACTTATTTATTTGACAGAGAGAGACACAGTGAGAGAGGGAACACAAGCAGGGGGAGTGGGAGAGGGAGAAGCAGGCTTCCTGCAGAGCAGGGAGCCTGATGCGGGGCTCGATCCCAGGACCCCAGGATCATGACCTGAGCCGAAGGCAGATGCTTAACGACGGAGCCACCCAGGCGCCCCTCAAATGGAGAATTTTAAAGGACTATGATTAATATGTTAAGGGATCTAATGGAAAATTATGCAGGACTGAAACTCAGATCTATATAAAGACAGGAAGATCATCAAAGAAGAAATA
>NC_058404.1:178256440-178342453 GCF_002201575.2 Neomonachus schauinslandi
GAAAGAAGTTGTTAACAGAAAGAGTAGAAGACTGGCTTAAAAGGAAACAAACATTCCCATTTGCCTGTTTTACCCAGGACATCAAAAGAGTTCTTGTTCATTAACTCCCACATAAATCCATTCTTTTATCAAAGTATGTTAAGCCCGTTGGATGTGCCAGATACTCTCCCAGGCTCTGAGAAAAATGCAATGATCATGATAGAGAAAGCTGTTGCCCATGAGGTGTTCATAGTCTACCAGGGAATTCCTAAGAATCCAACCTAAAGCACAGCAATGAGGTGTTATCCAGAGGCTCCAAATAAAAAGTATCTCATCCAACTCTTGCAAAAATTAAAAGAAAAAAATAAAATTGTATAAATATTTGAAGTGTTCCATCTGGCTTTGCCAAGGAACTAGGAAGACAGATGAGCAGTTCTCAATATTAAACTACATTGATTGATCTTAGAAAATAGTTTCTGGAACAACACTCATCAACTTTAATTTTGTGACACTCTTATTTATATTTCTGTACTATTTGAAAAGGTAATTTATTCAAAAAGTTAATAAATTTAAAAAATACATAAAGTAATAAGTATATAATTAAAAATATCTCTCTCAGCTCTGCCCCATATCCACCCATTTCCTTGTTACCTCCCCTAAAATTACAGTGACCATTATTCCATTCTTATTAACAATTGTCATGTTTATGCAGGTAAATATTAGTATAAAATTCTCTATTTTTATGTAAAATATAGAGTAATATTCATGCTATTTTGTACTTAGTTTTTTCTCCACATAATATCTCTTAGCAATCCTTCTATATTAGTCCATAGAGAGCTTTCTCATTCATTTTTATAGCTGTATAGTATTCCATTCTGTGGATGAACCACATTTATCTAAATAGTCCTATTTTGATAGATATCTATTTTATTTTCCTTCATTATAACAAATTATGCTCAATAAATAACATTTTCATGCATCATTTCTGTAGTGCAAAGGTATTTGTAGAATGTATTCTTAGAATTGCTTGATTAAAGTGGATATATATAGGCAATTTTGATTAATTTTACTAATATGGATATAAAAGGTAAAAATGATATCTAGGTGTGATTTAGTTTGGATTCTTGCATGGTCAAAACTGTTTTCAGTAGTCTTTATTCTGAAAAGAGAGTTTGGTTATAAATAGTCTTGGTTCACAGTTGTTCTCTTCAGTATCATGGATGCTGCTTCTCTGTCTTCATTGGTTGAATTTTGTTCTAAAGAAATAAGGCTAGCCTTAACTTTCCCCCTTGAAGAGATTCTGCCTTTAAATTCTTTTGTTTTATTCTGATGCATCTTGCTGTTGACCCTTCCTGGTGAATTTTGTTTTTTTCACTCTTGACCTAACAATATAGTTTTTTGTATCCTGACAATATAGTCTTTAAGTTTTATTTCATTTTTCTTGAAAAGTATCGTTTCACCTTCAAATATACTTTTATACTTTAAACACTCTTTTATTTTTTTAAAGATTTAATTTATTTATTTGAGAGAGAGGGGAGAACGAGTGGGGGGGAGGGGGAGAGGGAGAGGGAGAAACAGATTCCCCACTGAGCAGGGAGCCTGACGCAGGGACCCTGGGATCATGACCCGAGCCAAAGGCAGACACTTAACTGACTGAGCCACATGGGCACCCCTGAAATACACTTTTAATGAAATAATATTTTCTCTGGCTTTCTTTTTTGGGTACCACACATGTGCTTATGTTGGACCTCCTGTGTGTTTCTTCGGTAATTCTTTTCTACTCTCTTTCTTACCGCCTTTCCTGTTTCTATTATTTTTACCTGTATTGTAATTGTCCTTTATGCTTCTAAATCCTTCTGCATTTTATTTTGATAATGATGTTGTTTTTCTTCTCTTTCATTCTGATTCTAGCACTTTGGTTTCATCTCCTTCTGCTACCTAGCATCACTTTCCTGAGGCTTTTCAAAAAGGCTTCATTTTTTTCTTAAAAATTCTTGTCATGATGTTAGTTTATAATTTTCATCTGCTTTCTTAAAATAATAAATTTGCCTGCACTTGTTTTGTCTTTTTAAAAATTCTTCACCTTTTTCTTCTAACTGCTTATTATATCTTTGCTTTGATGCTGTGCTTGCTACTTTTCTTATCACCCTTCTTCGAAAGCGGTGCCTTTTCACAACTATTATGTGAAAAGAATGCTATTTTGAAGAACAATAACATAACTCATAACTGTTATAAATTGTTTTTTGTCTTTATATGTGTCATGGGAGGTTCAAAAGTTACATTGGGGTGAAAGGTGTTCTTTTCAGAAGAATCCCATGAAGAGTATGGAAAGTAGGACATCAGGGTCACCTTGCAGGCTTAACAAAACAAAGCTTCCCCCCCCCCCCCCCCGCCCCCTTTGGTTTGTGAAGGAATCATCTTGCAAATGCAACTTTGTTAAACTTTGTGTAGCTCTGCATCCTCTTTTCCTATTATTTAGCACCCAGAAGGTTTTTCCTGTGGGCCCTCCTCACCCCAATTTCCACTTCTCTTTTGTCTATAAGAGATTCAGGATTTTCACTTCATGATGATGCCCTTGCTTTCAGGAAGTGGGTTTTACTGGTCTTGTCTGAGATTTGTCACCAATTGGCCTTTTCTCCACTCTATTTTGTTGTTGTTGTTGTTCACTTTACTTCCTCCAGTTGAGGTTTTGTTGTTGTTGTTGTTTTGTTGTTGTTGTTAGATGTTTTTAGTAGGCCTTGCTCTTATTTTATTTATTTATTTTTAAATATTTTATTTACTTATCTGACAGAGAGAGGCACAGCAAGAGAGGGAACACAAGCAGGGGGAGTGGGAGAGGGAGAAGCAGGCTTCCTGCCGAGCAGGGAGCCTGATGCGGGGCTCGATCCCAGGACCCTGGGACCATGACCTGAGCTGAAGGCAGCCACTTAACTGACTGAGCCACCCAGGTGCCCCCTTGCTCTTAAAGTGTGAATTTTATCTTTCTTCTAGTTTTTCTTAAAATAATTGAATTTTGTTCTTTTGAGTTCCTGGAAGGAAAGGAAATAGATGATAATTTACACAGCTATACTCTTTCTGGTGGTTATTTAGTTTAAAAAAGAAATAACGCAAACTTTGGGATGGGGGAAGAAGTGGATTTTGTCTATTGGGTCTCAATTCTTCAAATGGTAGTAACCACTGATTCAGATATCAAACTACTTTTTACAACTTTGTTATAACCAAATACAGAGGAACATTGTCCTTGAGGAATTTAAAGCTTTTTAGACAGAGACATGAAAAACCTATAGTTTTCCTCAATAGTATTTTTTCTTTATCACCATAAAATAGACAGATGCTATGAAAGCCAAATGTTAGTGAGCTTCATTGTTGATACTTTTAACTTGATTGCAATGTAGTTTGAAAACTCATAAACATGAAATTAAGTTTTCAACAAGATTCCACCATCCTTTTTTTTTTTGTTTCACTAATTGCACCTGCAATCAACCAATTGCTTGCTCAAGAGGTTAATTAGCTACACCTGCATTTTTGCACCTGCAATTTTGGTGACCTTTTGAAGTTAATACTCATGCCTTTATTCATATTTGTAACTTGCTAAGCTAACCAATAGTAGTTTTTTGCTTTAACTGTTTAAAGACATTTTTCATGTTTCCAAGGTAAATTTGGAGGAAAGCAGTTGATAGCTGACAATGATTGAATCAAAGAGTTGAGTTCTTTTTATTGCAAAATGAACAAATAATGACATTTTCCAAGGAAACAGTACTTACAAATAAACAAAAGAAACTTAGGGATCAATTGTTAAGTGTCAGATACAACTATTATGTGAAAAGAATGCTATTTTGAAAAACAATAACATAGCTCATAAATGTTACAAATTGTTGTCTTTATATGTGTCATGGGAGGTTCAAAAGTTACATTGCAAAGGTTCTGTTTATACAGTCTGAATGGTCACCTCCATAACAGAAATTAATCACTGGGTCTCCTGGACCCTTGAGATTTTTATCTTTTGCCAAGTGATGTCTAAGTTCAAGTCCTGGTAATTTGAAATAAAGTCAAACAGACAAACCACTTAACCTGAGATGAAAATTAATGGTTGGAAACGAATTAACTCCTTAAATATTTAATTACTTACGGATATAAAAGTCAGTGGTCAGGATCAAAGGTAAACTTTTGACATACTGTTACTCAGCAGGGTTTTTCATGACTAAAATCTTTGATTTATTTTTAAGAAATATTTATAAGAAAGTAAATTAAAAAAATAAGCAAATGGCAACTCTAGTTTGTTCTGAGAATACTCGAATCTTATAGTCTCTGTTCTATCTCAATTTTTTTTTTTCAAATGTGCCTTTTAATAGATGCTAAAATCCCACCAGCACGAACCTAAGAAAACTATTAGCTTGTTGAGACCTTGATAACTTTAGAAATAATAAACCAACCCAAACTGACCAAATGTGTTTTCAACTGTGAGGCCGGATAGATTTGCTGTACATTTCCTGTGTCTGTTACTCTCATTTATGAAGACGGATTTGCAAAGGAAAGAGGGGAAGATAGATTTATTACATGTTGTTCTATTATCCTTCCTCTTTCAGGATTTGCCAGGTCTATGGCCCTTGACCAAGAATTGTGTTTACTAAATGATACTTAGGTGGTTTGCTATTATTCAAGTTGAAGGAGCTCATAAGAAATCTCCCCTGAGAAATGCAGCAATGTTTTTGCTGTAAGGATGTTAGTGAAACCATGATCCACTGGGTTATACATTATCTTTTTTATCAGAACCTTGGGGAAATGCCTCTGGACTTTCCCAGAGTAGTTGAGTTTCCTGTGAATCAGGAGTTCATTTTTGTCTCATGGATACTATGAATGTCTTGTCTTGATAGATTTTCCTTTTCCTATTCATTGCCAAGAAGCTTAAAGCCAACATTCTGATCATCCTTTAAGAAATTAATATGTTTGACATGCATTTTATGTGTTCATCATCTTCATCATGTATTTTCTCTTTGCTCTTTATTTTCCTTATTTATTTAGGATAAGTGGAGGGATATAACCATTACCTAAAGAAACCAGATATATTCAAAACTGAATGTGCAAAGGCTTTATCGCCAATAGAACCTCATTTTAAGAAGAAACTTTGATCAAAGAAGTATTAACTGTAATTTATTAGCACTGTAACATTTTCTAACAGTTTCTAACAATTTTAGAGCCAAAGTAAAAAAAAAAAGGAAAATTTGAAAAGTGTGAAGGGAGATGATATTTCTTTGCAAACTTCTTGCTTCCTCCTGTAGAGTTAAATTGTGTGTGCTGTGTGTATGTACGTGTGTGTATGTGTGTGTGTAGTCCTATGTGACAAACACAATAGTTGCTCACACACCATTTCTCTGCTGACAGAGCCTTGATTTTTTTTAAGATTTATTTATTTATTTTAGAGAGAGAGAGAAGGATCACGTAGGGCAGAGGAGCAAAGGGAGAGGGAGAGAGAAAGGGAATCTCAGCTGGGCATGGAGACTGCTTTGGGACTCAATCCCACCACCCTGAGATTATGACCTCAGCTGAAACCGAGAGTCGGGCACTTAACCGACTGAAGCACCCAGGTGCCTCAGGGCCTTGATTTTCTTAAGGCATCGGGAGAAATCCCTTGATCTCAGAGAGAGTTGGCCTAAAACCTCTTGGTTAGGGAGCGGTTACTCTCCTTTCTCATGAAAGAAGTGAAGGAAAATTCTGCTAAGGTTCTTTGTGTAAAAGTAATTTCAAAAAGAGGAAAACAGCATGAGAAATTGTCTTACTGTCATGGCTTGCACTCTTCTTTAGAGTTAGGTCTTGATATCTGGAGCTGCAACATCCTTCTTGTAACAATGAAGGAACAAACTTAAAATTAAAAGACCAAAATTCTGAGGATCATAGAGTAAAAAGAAGGAAAGATCCTAGGTTCTTTTTGATACTACTGAGTATTTGAACAAGCACTATCACCTTTTCTCTTCCAAACTTGTATAGAAGAAAAAATATTATTAGTGATATTAAATTTTTAAAATGTTACTTGCAATTGAATGTAATCCTGATGATGTAGTCTTGGAAAACAAAGGCTAGAAAATGTTTTTAAGTCTGGCCAATTTCTCCTAGTGAATGATAACAGAAAGGATTATTTCCTCTATGGTCATAATGCTGAAGTTTATTAAAACTTCCTGTACAATTCATAGTCTGACAACTTTCTTTCTATGCCTTTATTGTTACCTGTCACAGAAGGTATCTGCTTATTAGAAAAGTTAAACCAACAGGTATTTTTACTTTCCTATGTTTACTTTTAAGCTTCTGAATTGTGTGTGTGTGTGTATATATATATACATATATATATAATGCATGTATATATATGTATATAAATTTTAACAGTTGATAATGAACCACATGACTGTTTTTCCAAAATTGATTTTTTATTGAAATATTACTGACATATAATATCCTATTAGTTTTATGTATACATCATAGTAATTCAATATTTTTATGCAATAAGAAATGATCCCCATGATAAGTCTTGTTACCCATGTGTCCCAAAATTAATATTTTGCATGTGGATATCCTTTGTGTTTTGAGGGAGACTTACCCAATTTAAATTTGTTTGAAATCTATAATGGGAAGCCATTTTTCATTTAACACACATAATGCTTCCAAAAGAAAACCTGGCACTTATTGCAGTAATTCTGGATTAGAAATGGGATGATATGTACAGAAAATAAGAAAAGAAAAACCTACAGAGAATTTCTCTATAGAAATGAAACAGAAAGCAAATTTGTGAAAGCCAGAAATGGTACAAACAGTGAAAGCTATTAGTGGAAAGAGTATGAAATAAAATGCAGAACTGTGAACAAGAATATGACATTGAGTAATGAAACAAAAAAATATCAGAGAAGTGATATACCATAGAAAACATTTATCATTTGTCTAACACTGTGCCAAAAAACTTGCATTTAGAATTACATGTAAGACTTGCAACCACCCTACTAACTAAGTTATATTCTTATCACCATTTTGCAAGCAAGAAAACTCAGCCCTGGAGAGATACAGTAACTTACAATTACACAGCTACTAATTAAAGCAAAGATTGACTCATGTCTTAGCATAATTATAAAGTCTATACTTCCAATAATATTGTAGTCCCTCTTAGTAAATATATTACTACAGCAAGGTATATTCCTATATAAATCATATCTGCATTTTTGTCTAACATACATTTGTATATTAATCTATGACCCAAATTCTATTCTCCCATTAATGCTTCACAGTCTTTAGAACTAAAGTCAAATGTTATAATTTGAGTATTCACACAATACAAAATTTTACCATTGTACATATCAGCCAAACTGTTTTCAGCAACCATTTTCATTTCTGCTCCTCAATTAATGTTAATCACAGTGATTATGCTAATCTAGGTTGTATACAGTATACAAGAAATAACAAGGAGAACCATTTTAGACTAAACAGCCAAAACAAGATCCACAGTAGACACAAATACTTGAATTGTAAATAATTTGAATTAGGTCATATGCTGAATAAACAGGAAACTTATTTAAATATTGAAGAACAAACAGAATTTTCTATTTAGAATGGTACATCACAGTATTTATCTCTTGATATTTATGTTTTCACATTATTTCTGCTCTTTATGTACTTTCACATTATTCTGAAATACAATATATCAATCTAAAAAACAATAACAGTTTTGTCTAAATTGACATGCAAGTTGATCGCTCTCAACAATACTGTCTGACTCTTCATTAGGTAATGCAACACAGGATGGTGGTACACACCACACACATAACCTTTGGGGAGCTAAAATGTTGTCCCTTTACCAGTGCTTGGTAGCAAAGGCAGCTGTGAAAAAACGTGGTGTCTGAGGAAAATGTGTTTCCCTACATACACATATAAGAGTATTCTCCCATGTTTAGACCCAATTGGAAAAAGTTAAAGAAACTCCTACAATCAAAAAATGTCACTATATATTACAGCCTATATTATCCAATCTGTTCCCACACCGTTGTCAAACTTCATAAACCATCTAGCTGAAACATAACATCTACACAGGCCAGGAACTTTAGGCTGATTTTAAAGGAGTATTTCCTTGCACAATAAAGTAGTGTAACAAAACAAACAAACGACTGCTTATTTTAATTTAAAATTTTTTTTTTAAAGATTCTATTTATTTATCTGACAGAGAGAGAGATAGCTAGAGCAGGAACACAAGCAGAGGGAGTGGGAGAGGGAGAGGCAGGCTTCCTGCCGAGCAGGGAGCCCGACGTGGGACCCGATCCCAGGACCCCAGGATCATGACCCGAGCTGAAGGCAGACGCTTAACGACTGAGCCACCCAGGCACCCTTAATTTAAAATTTTGATAATTTGTACATTATCGACTTTTTTGCATTAACATTGACTTAATAATTTACTTTAAAATAGAATTATATCATAAAATATAAACATAAATTTATGTATAATGTTATAAAATATTATATAATATATATTTATATACAAGTATGTACATATATAAATTAATATATATTATAAATATAAATTATATAAAAATAAATATTTTATATTTATAAATTTATAAAATACAAATATATAATATACACATATACTATAAAATATAAATTATTGTCATACTATATTGATGGTTTATATATTATATCTATAATACACAAGTATTATTTATCTTAATTACCAAATGTTTTGGGGCTCCTTAAACTTTGTGCCTGAAGTAAGTTGGCCCACTCACTTCAACTGCTCCCATCCTACTCTTTATGAATCTGTTCTAATTTTATATGCCAAGATTCATATAAAAGTACTGGCATGCCCAATGGAGAGTCTCTATAAAGCTGAGACGTAAGGACACATTGTGGTCTTTCTTTTGGAGAATTGCAGAAGAAAAAATCATAATAAGCAATTACCTGTGCTAAGGGTTTTCTTAGATGGAATAGGACAAGGGGGGAAGAAAATTGCCCTATTGTCATGAGCATGCAGATGAAGGTGTAAAGCTATTTCATACCATACGTCCTTGTTTCTAAAAAGCTAAGACTTTTTTCTTTTTTTTGTAAAGTAGGTGAGATTTGGCTACCAAAGAGGGAGGATTTAAGCAAATGTATTAGAACTATTACATCCAAGTATGTGGTGTCTTCAAAATGGTCATCATATTTATTGACTAATTCCAGTGAAGTACCCATCAGCATTTTGTAATTTATTCCTGTGACTTGATTTCAGAACTAGATTATGAGCCATAGGGATGAAGCAGTCTTGTTAATTTAGAGGCACAACACATTTTGTCTTAAAATAATTTTGTCAATTTAAGTGCCTAACACTTACATGAGATGAATTTCTACTATTACTAGAAACCAAGTCTACTTGCTAAGAATGGCCACCTGCCAACATTAATTGAATTTAAATGATTTATGCAAGCTTCAAAAGATATTTCAAAAAAAATTAGAAAATATCTTACTATATATAGATTTTAAAATAAGAAAACAATGCTAGTTCACACTCATTTATAAATAGGTTTGCCAAAACTAAGTTGAATCATTTTATCATCATACCTTGTACATTATTTGTAGTTAATATTCTTTGATAGACTATAGATTAGTAGTTATGGTGGTTTTCTACAGTAAAATCATAAAACCAAAGACTATATATATATATATAAATATATATTTAATATATATATTAAATATACCTTTGAAAGTCCCCAAACATTCCCTCTCATTAAATTCAAATCAGCATGAGGTTGAAGGTACATCTTCTGTCTTATTCCTTAGAATAAATTGTAGTTTCTTCAACTTGAACACTGAGTGAAGTAGTTGGATTATATTCAGGAACCATATTTTAAAATATATATGTATATATATATATACTAGAAACCCACTCAGTATGGTGATTAGTTCACACTGTGGGACATATGTGGGAACCAAGGCCACGTAATGGAAAAGTGACTTTCCATTCTAGCTCTTCATGGTAATTCTGGATATTTGTTTATTGAGTCACATGTTGGGACAGATGTCCTGCATCATTTAAAAGGATATTTTTCTCTATCTCTTGTGTATGTTTGTGTGTGTGTGTGTGTTCAATTTATAGTTTAATTTTGTAAGTAAAATGCAATTATAATGCAACTTGACTGTATTTAATTGAAGACTGATGTCTTTTTTAGAGGTACCTGATAATTATAACAGAACTTATTTCTTTTTTAAGAAGAAAAATGGTTATTTTGTTTGAATGGTTATTTTTGTTTAGAATGTTCTAGATGATCCTAATGGTAGAAAAACAAAGTTGAGCTAGGATTAGTTACTTGTATGTTAGAAAACCTGGATTAAAGCACTTGGCCTACCCACAAATTTGATAACCTAGGTGAAATGGACCAACCCCTTAAAAAATGCAATTTGCAAAAGAAGATATAGACAATTTAAATGAACATATACCTATTAAAGAAATTGAATCAACAATTAATAACCTATCAAAACAGAAAGAACAAGGCCAGATGGTTTCACAGCTGAATACTACCAAACATTAAAGGATGAAATTTTACCAATTCTCTACAATCTCTTTCAGAGGATAAGAGCAGAAGGCAAACCTCCTAACTCATTCTGAGGCCAGCATTACCTTAATACTAAAACCAGAAGTAAGAAAACTACAGACCAAAATCTCTCATGAACATAGATGCGAAATCTTCAATAAAATATTAACAAATTGAATCCAACAATGTATACAAAAGAATTACATACTATGACAAAATGGAATGTATGCCAGGTACACAAAACTTGTCCAGCATTCCAAATCACATCAACACATGTGTTACATATGTGTTATTTATCACATCGACAACTAAAAAAGAAAAATTGCATGATCAAAGCACTAGGTGCAGAAAAAATAATTTGACAAAATCTAAAACCCATTCATGATATATATATCATATATAGGAATAGAGGGGATTTTCCTCAACTTGATAGAGAATATCTAAAAATACCTACAGTTACCATGGTACTTAATGATGAAAAACTCAAAGCTTTCCCTCAAGATCAGGTAAAAGGCAAAGATTTACCCGCTTGTCTCTCATTTTACATATCATACTAGATGTTCTAGTCAATGCAATAAAACAAGAAAAGGAAATAAGAGGTGTCTTGAACAGGGAGGAAAAAATAAAACTGTCTTTGGGTGCAGATGATATATGATCATTGATGTAGAAAACCTGAAAAACACACAAAAACTCCTGGAACTAATAAGTGATTATAGCAAGTTTGCAGAATAAGAGGTTAATATACAAAAGTTAATCACTTTGCTATGTACCAGCAAGGAATGAGTAGAATTTAAAATAAAAACATAATTGCATTTACATTAGATTTGAAAAAATGAAATACTTAGGTATAAACCTAACAAAATAAGCACAAGATCTTTATGAACAAAACTACAAAAAGAAATTATAAAATCAAAGAAAAACTAACTAAATGGAAAGATACTCTAGGTTTAAAGAAGGGAAAACTCAATATTTTCAAGATGTCACTTCCTCCCAAATTTATCTACAGATTAATGCAATCCCAATCAAATCCCAACAAGTTATTTTGTGGATATTGACAAACTGGTACTAAGGAAGAAAGGCAGGTAGGGACAAGCCCCCTCCCTAAGAGGAAGCCACACTTAAGAGATTTTACATCACCCTCGAAGAAGCCTTCCACCCTTTCCCATTTGAACAACTACCTGTTAGGCAGATGAGCGTGTGAACAAAAACCTGATTGGGTGGCAGGCGCATGGAGGGTTAATCAGATTAAAACAACCTTCCAACAAGTCCATAAAAACCCCTAGACTTAACAAACAAACAAACAAAAACCTAGACTTAAAAACTCCAGTGGCAACTGGAGTTCTCAAATTGTTTGAAATTGCGCGACCACGAACCACAGCTCCGAAGGAAAAGAAATCCTGCAGCAATACTAAAGTTTTTATGGAGACGCCAAAGACCCAGATTAGCCAACACAATATTAAAGAAGAACAAAATTGGAGGACTGACATTACCCAACTTTAAGGCTTACCATAAAGCTACAGTTATCAAGACAGTGTGGTACTGGTGAAAGAATAGAAAAGAATGGTAGCTCAGAAGTAGACCACCATTAATATAGTCAAATAATCACTGACAAAGGAGCGCAATGGAGCAAAGATAGTGTCTTCAACAAATGGTGCTGGAATAACTGGACATCTATATGCAAAAATTAATCTAAACACAGATCTTACACCCTTCACAAAAAGTAACTCAAAGTAGATCACAGACCTAGATGTAAAACACAAAACTATAAAATTTCTAGAAAATAACATAGGAGTAAACCTCGATGACCTTGAGTAATGCAATGGCTTTTTAGATACAACACTGAACGTACGAACCAAGAAAGAAATAATGAATAAGCTGGACTTCCTTAAAATTGAAAACAGCTCTGGAAAAGACAATGTCAAGAGAAAGAGAAGACAAGCCACAGACTGGGAAGAATTATTTGCAAGAGATCTGAGAAGGACTGTTATCCTTTTATTTGTTACCAAAATTTATAAAGAACTATTAAAACTCAATAATAATAAATAAACAAAAACCTCAATTAAAAAAAAATTGACCAAAGACCTTAACAGATACCTTTCCAAAGAAGATATACACCTGGAAAATAAGCATATGAAAATATGTCCCATCATATATCATTGGGAAAACGCAAATTAAAAGAACAAGATACCACTATACACCTTTTAGAATGACTATAAACTGGATCACTGATAACACAAATGCTGGCAAGGATATGGAGCAAGAGGAACTCTCATGCCCTGCTGATGGGAATGCAAAATAGTAAAGCCACTTTGGAAGACAATTTGGAGGTTTCTTTTTTTTTTTAATATTTTTTTTTTAAGATTTTATTTATTTGGGAGAGAGGGAATGAGAGACAGAGAGCATGAGAGGGAGGAGGGTCAGAGGGAGAAGCAGACTCCGAGCTGAGCAGGGAACCCGATGTGGGACTCGATCCTGTGACTCCAGGATCATGACCTGAGCCGAAGGCAGTCGCTTAACCAACTGAGCCACCCAGCCGCCCCAATTTGGAGGTTTCTTATAAAACGAAATGCATTCTTACCATATAATCCAGCAACTGTACTCCTACACATTTACCCAGAGGAGTTGAAAACCTATAACCACACAGAAATCTGCACACACACGTGGTTATTGCAGCTGTGTCTGTATGTGACAAAACTAAAAGCAACCAAGATGTCTCTTAGTAGGTGAACAGATAAAGAACCCGGTACATTCAGACAATGGAATATTACTCAGTGCTAAAAAGAAATAAGCTATCATGCCATGAAAATGAATTTAGAAACCTTAAATGCATATGACTAAGTGAAAGAAGCCAATCTGACAAGGCTACAATGCATAGGATTCCAACTATATGACATTCTGGAAAAGGCAAAAGTATGGAGACTGTCAAAAAAAAATACAGTATTTTCCAGGGGCTTGGGGGGGGGAATGAGGTGGAGAAAGGGGGATTATTAGGCAGAACGCAGAGGATTTTTAAGGTAGTGAAAATACTCTCTATGAGACCATAATGATAGATACATGTCATTATTCATTTGACAAACCCACGGAATGTACAACACCAAGAGTGCAACCAAAGGTAAACTATGGACATTAGATGATCATCATGAGTTACTGTAGGTTCTTCAATTGTAACAAATGGGATGTTGACAATGGGGGAAGCTAAGTGTGTAGGGTAAGGGATATATGTGAGATTTTTGTACCTTCCCCTCAATTTTGCTGTGAACCTAAAACTGCTCTAAAAAATTCTTAATAAAAAATGAAAACAAAACAAAACCACGAATGTACAATAAATTAAAAAAGGGAAAAACCCTTGCTGTACCACTTTTTAGTTGAGTGACTCTAATTAGATAACATTCTAAATTTTTGCTTACTAATCATAGAAATAAAGGTAAACAGTGTAAAATTCAAGTGAAATTTGTATATTTTCCTTAGAGTGTATTTTTGAAGCATTGTAATAGCTATTTTCATTTAAAATAAATATGCATACAATATACTATGTGTACATATTAAAAAAATCTTAAAGTTCTTTGTAATAATTTGTTGTAGTACAAGAAAAACACATATATGTGTAATTTTTAACCCCTTAAAAATTTCACTGGATATGTGGAATTTATCTTCATTGTAGGTAGCATATAATCCCATATACTAACACCAAAACACAAAATGAAGTCAGGGAATTTAGCATGTATTTCATCTTACCAAATTATTTCCTCCCTGATATTTTTGTTTTTTTCTTCCATTCTTCTTTTCCATACATATTTGTCCTTGCAATATTTTATGAAGTTGAATCCAGAACTAAAGAGCTACAATTTATTAGTAATTGTTGATTGTTTTAATGATAGACAAAGACCTATGTCTTCCTCAAGTTCCAGTTCTTACCACCTGCTTTGGTAGTTTTGACATTGTTTACCAGTTGTATTTAAAAGTAAAGGATATGGTACAATTATTCAAGGTTCAGGGACTCTGCCAGCTTATCAGTCAATTAAACACTAGTAAATTCCGTAGCAAACACTCACATGGGCACTGTGAGGAAAGAGAAAGGTATTGATGACAGTCTCTACTTTCAGTTGCTTCTAGTATTTCTCATGTAAAATTGTCATTTCTAACCTTCAGTTTCCACACATCCTAATACCTATAAATGCCTTTCCTTCCAACTCCAAATACTTAGAATCGCTTCTATGATATGGCCAAACTCTGACTCATCAGATCAGCCCCCAAAAGTCAAATCTGTGCCTGAGGCCTTGACCTCTGGGCCAGGCAGATGATTCAAGCTGAGCCAATCAAAAGTCCTTCCTCTGGGATTTAAAAGTGAGAATAAGAGAATCCAGTCTCAGCTGGAGTCAATCTCTTGAACAGGAGACATGTTAACGCACACAATGAACCACATGGCTCCCTATGGACTAAGCAGCAGGGAAAGCTGATTTACCAGGAGTGCAGGGAAAGAAGGAAGCATATGTCTCAGAAGGTACAAGAAAAAGAGAGAGAAGGGGTTAAGGTGGGGAGAGACAGGGAGGGGGAAAAGGAATTTCCCCATTTCAGAAGGTTCCAATTTTCTTTTGCAGTACCTGCATTGCCTTCCCTTGAGTTCCAAAAAACTCACCTTTGACCTTAGAATAAATCCTCCTTTGTGGCTTGATCTACCTCAAATATATTTTCACTATTGCAACAAAAATTTTCTAACTTAGGTGAACAGCTACCTTTGGGTTTATAGCTCTTATCAAGTAAGTGGATGTGTCCAAAATATGGAAGACTTGTAAGTGAATGATTAAAAACATGTGACTCTCCATATACCAGCTCTCATCAATATCCAGATGCGTCTGGAATTAACAGACACATTCCAGTCCATAACCCCCGGGGAGCATGGCACATTCCCCAGCTGATTCTGGGTTAGAGATATCAGGGTCAAGAGGTTTCTTGGGGCAGTAGATACGCCAAGTGATTTTTATAAGACTCAAGATTATTGGTCTGTTTATATGCATTTCTTAAACCTTTTTGACCCTTCGGGGTATGTCTAATATAATAAATCAAAAACAATCCCTTGCTCCATGAACAGAGTTAGGAGAATGTCTTTTATTAAATTCCAATCCTGGGTGAGCTAAGAAAAAACTTCAGATCAAAATTAAAAGCTGAATAAGTTTCATAAGCTTTGTTATTAGCTATTTTATCAATTGGAAATCCAAAAAATGCTGCATTCCTGACATACTCCATGCGCATCTGGTCTCTCATAATTAGAGAGATCGACAGTAGTGTTAAGATATTTTGAAGGATGCCCGACAAAAAGGCAAAGTTAAAATGACATCTTGTTGCTTAACCTAAGTAGCTAAATCTAGAGAGGAAAATAAAACTCCTCTAGGAAATGCCACGCAGTTGAAGGCAGAACACTTCAAAAGTCCTGAGGAAAGGATCAGAGCTTTAATATAGAAGTTGATTGAAAATGTAAGAACTCCTAAGTGTCTCTCAGAAGGCTAAAGATGAGGAAATTTACACAGAAATCATTTCTTATCAGGGTAGAGGCTTAGTGAACTGAGCGATGGCTCACCTGCAAGACTTGGAGATTCTAGCCTCTGGTTTGAAACTAGGGGTCAGTTGTGCAGCCTTTATGGTGACTTCCTCTCAGAAGTGGCGTTATCAAGAGAGGAAAGAATAATGTGACTTCACCAAAGTGATGATAGAGGAAGGAGATTAGATTCCGAAGCCTAGTTTTGGTTTTAACTTACCCTCTGTGAAAGAATCAGGAGCAGTAGGTAAAGAATCAGTATTCCATGGACTTTTTAATCTCTCTGTTAATTTTGTTATTATCTACATTGTTCTTATGTGAAGAAGATCACTGGCCTCTTCAAAGAAAAACGTCTGCATGGTTGTGTTCACGTGTGGGTGCTGTGGGTAGAGAGCCTGAATGCCACAATGAGGGAATTCAGTTGAAAAGTCACAGGGACATACCTAGATGCAAGGAGGGAAGAATAAGGTGAGTGTCTACAATTGAAAGATAAGGGTTTGGAGTCTGTATTAATCAAGAAGTAACTGTAATTACCAGAAAGCCGATGTGTAGTGAAGGAAAGTGGGTATTAAGCTTTAAAGACCAGTGCTGTCTAGTTAAGACTGAGACTCCTGGAGCACGGACATCACTCAGGTCTTCTGCTAGTCACTTTCTGGTTTTATGACTTTTTTTTTTTCTCAAGATATTTCTTAACATTATTGCAAATATACCCCCACTTACACTCACACATTTAATGACTGCAAATTTTACAAAATAAGGATTACATTAGTTTTGTTCACCTTTGTATCTCCTGCATCTAGCATGATGCCTGGGACATAGTAAGACACAATAGGTACTTGTTATATGAGTTAATGAATGAAAAACTGCATTAATTGCTCAACTCCTCTACACCTGCAAAGGCATCACAATTCCCGTCAATAGTGATTTCCTTAACTCTTCCTCTGCCTATTTACCCTAACTTCAGATCTTCTTCTTATCACTCAGTATACTCCAAAATAATGTACCTTTGCAACAGCCTCCTGGTATTACCTTTCTCTATATAATATGCTATCAGTCCTTCAGTTGTTTAATATAAGGAAGCTATTTCAGGGCACATGTAATAATCCTTTATGTGAACTAGAAATCCACACACAAAGAAGGAAATAAAAAAGAAATGTTCTCTACTGACCTTGCAGCCTACTTTAAATTTACTTCAATTTAAGGGACTCCATGAAACATAAAGCTGCGTTTTTCAGCTCCGTGTGGATATACTGCACTACATGAAATATTCGGCTTAGTTCAGTGTCTGAATCCAAAAATATCTCCGTATGTTATGGCTGTTGCTATCTCTTACAAAATTAGCTGAACCGTGGAGATAAGAATGTTCTTATGTTTCACATAAGACGTGCACACCATATATACACACACATGGGGGATTGAAGGGAGAGAGGAGCAGACAAAAACAGGCTTTCCTAACAAGGAGCACAAATACAATAAATATTAAAATCATAAATATTCTGCTGCTGATCTTCAGAGCAGTGGGACCCAGTCACAGGAGCCTATATAAATTTCCCCAGTACTAGTTAAATTAATTTACCCCTGTAAAATCTAAAAAAAGAAAGAAAGAGAAAGAAAGAAAGAAAGAAAGAAAGAAAGAAAGAAAGAAAGAAAGAAAGAAAGAAAGGAAATTGTCTCCATCAAATATCCAAGTTGAGACTAAATATTAATATTTTTGGCTTCTTTAATCATTAAAAGAAATCTGATATTTTACTTTGCAGAATATTTTTAGTTCTATGAGAAAATAGGGTTTGGGAAACTCAATTTTTGAGGGCATCAAGAGAGGATATATAAAAGACCCTATGTAAAAGTAAAATGGTTTAATTTGATCTTATCCTGATTCCGTATAGTTAGAGACCCTTTCAATTAAATCTAATTGCCTCAACTATTAAGGAGGGCTTGTTCAATCCAAGGAGTAATCCTACAGAACATTAAAAAAACCCTAAAATCAGATAGGTTTAGTTTATTTATGACTCAAGGGGCTGGTAGAAAAATGCAACAACCTGTGGCTTTACCTGGGAAAGTAACCTAGGGAAGGGACCAGAGGACATCTGGGAAACTCTCTCCTCTGTTATCAATAAATGCTTATTCTGTAACTAACAGAAATTAAGACAATACAATTTAATTCAGGAATTTGAATTAAATAGCTCTATTTGCATGCATGATATATTGGACTATTTAAGGTGGCAAAAGATTAAGGGACAGGAAGGTATACAAATACAATGAGTTTACAATTTCATCCTAGTAAAATAATTCTTAAATCCTTAATTCATGCCAATCTATAAAATCCTGCATAAATTCTTACTTGCTGCAAAATGTTCCACAATGGTTACTTATAGAATTGTACTCTGACAACAGGTTATGTATCAGTTTTAAGAGGAACAAAACATCTACTTCTATGATGTCAACAAGACAAATACTCATAGAGAGGTTATGCTAGGTTGGATGACCTCCTGGGACAGGAAAAGAAAAAAAAGTCACTTACATATAGGAAACTAAATCTTGTAAGGCAGATACATGTATCCAATTACCAAAATGTAATGTGATAAGTACTGAAACAAAAATATGTAGACTATACTATAGGAACTTGGATGAAAGAGCAATTAATTCTTCACCATCAAGACTAGTTTCAGAAAGATGTCTCTTGAATTGGGCCATGAAAAGAGGAAAAATGTCGGGCGCCTGGGTGGCTCAGTCGTTAAGCGTCTGCCTTTGGCTCAGGTCATGATCCCAGGGTCTTGGGATCGAGTCCCACATCGGGCTCCCTGCTCGGCAAGAAGCCTGCTTCTCCCTCTTCCATTCCCCCTGCTTGTGTTCCTGCTCTCGCTATCTCTCTCTCTGTCAAATAAATAAATAAAATCTTTAAAAAAAAAAAAAAGAAAAGAGAAAAATGTCTTCTAAAAGTAGTTTTGTAAAATGCATAATATTTATTCCCAGAAGATGTCCAGAGATTATTTAGGCCCTCCAAATCATATTCCAATCCATCCATTCATTCATTCATTCATTCGATATAATTGACATATAACAGAGATTGGAGGCTGAGCCAATGGAAATAAAATAAGGGATACTTCCTTGACTTAGTCATAGGAATGTTGGGGCAACAGAAAAGATGACCTCTTTGTTAAGTACATGTAACTTCTTGGGGCGCCTGGGTGGCTCAGTCCTTAGGCATCTGCCTTCGGCTCAGGTCATGATCCCAGGGTCCTGGGATCGAGTCCTACATCAGGCTCCCTGCTCAGTGGGTAGCCTGTTTCTCCCTCTCCTGATCCCCCTGCTTGTGTTCCCTCTCTCGCTGTCTCTCTCTCTCTGTCAAATAAATAAATAAAATCTTTAAAAAATATATTTAAAAAAAAGAAATAAAATTGAAAGGAGACAAAGGGGAAAAAATGGTTAAAGAGCCAAGATGATAAAATGATAATAATTACCTTTTTTTTTTTTTTTTTGAGGAGGGCAGAAGGAGAGAGGGAATCCCAAGCAGACTTGGTGCTGAGCATGGAGCTGGACATGGGACTTGAAGTCACATTGCTGAGATCATAACCTGAGCCTAAATCAAGAGTCGGACTCTTAACCAACTGAGTCAACCAGGTGACCCAATAAGTATAACTTAATGAGTACTCATTTGATACCAGATGTCTCCTTATATTCTTTAAACACTGCACTTCAACCACAAAGTACATACAATCTGCATTTTGTGCATAAGAAAAGTGACTTTTCTCAGCCTGCCCCCCCCACCCCCCGCCCAGTGAGTAGAAGAGTTGAAGAGCTGGGTTTCACAACTGTGTTTCTCATCTCCCATCACTACCCTCATGTGGGAGACAGGGTCTACTGTGCTGCCATATCATTCATGCTTTAACTTCCACTTAAGAACACTGAGGACTATGAGCAGTATCATAGCAAAATTTAGTAGGTTGAGTGCAATGAAAAAATATGTGAATTTTGATATTTTGCAATATCTCCACAAGTTGGATATGTTAAAGATCCAAAAAATACAGGGTCTCCAGGGTCCAATTTTTATGGTTAAAGATCTTTTCTTCTGTCCGCATGCCCTAATTTTATAATTAAATGCAAACATAGTGACAGAAAAGAGAGAATTAGTTGTATACCACATATATATATATATTAGTTACTTATACCATATATGTGGTATGACAGGATGCTGTTCCTTATTTCATCTCATATAACACAAACACATACACACACACACACACACACAGTTACACTTTTATCCTGAGTTTAAAACTCAAGATAGTAAAATAGGCTCTAATTTAGGACACCAGCATTAACCCAGAAACTCTTCCTTTGTCGTGTCAGAAAACTGCCCTACACTTAACAAGTTGTGGCTTAACTTCATTACTTTCATACACTTCATTAGCCTGGAGAAATTTAAAGGGAAATAATCTGTGAGTATATTATAGTTCTGTGGAAAAGATCTCAATCTCTTGAGCTGAAAATCTATTCATAAGATTTTACTGCTCTCACATTTAATGAAGAAGAAATCAAATTACTTTTATTTTCTGAGAGGAAAAATCTCAGATGATGTATTTGGATATCTAATTAAAATGCTTATGTACCTTGCCTAATTAAAACTAGACACTTATTCAAAATAACAGGACATCTAATGCATCTATTTATAAATAACTCAGACGAAATGCCTGGAAACCAGCAGAAGCAGAGTAACTGAACTCTGTTCATGAACTAACCTTCAAGCTCCTCCACCCACTGCCTTTTCGCAGGAAAACTTTGTGTAAAACAAGCCCTGTCCTGGGCAAGCCTTTAAAAGGATCCACAGTGGTGGCATAGCATAAAGGAAAAATCTCTAAAGCTAAGAGTTTGATTTTTTTTTTTCCCCAGAGTGTTGTGACCACAACCCAGAAATACATCAGTCATGCTGGGATTAGAAGATGGCTCTTTTTTTTTTTTTTTTTGTAAGGACTTGAAGGATCTCATGAATGCAAAATGGGCCCAAAGAGCCTGCTTATTCTCTACTTGCTTAAATGTCTTTAATCATAGAAAGAGCCTCTATCTTAGGAGACAGAAACTATTTGTAAAAACCCTGAACAAACCTTGGATGAGAATCTGGGGCATGCTATAACATTTCTAAATAGTTCAATGAATGGGGTAGGATAATGGAATTTTGCCTGGGATATGTAAGAACTCAAACTTGGTTTTATGACTCTTAACAAGAACTTTCCTAGAGCCTCGATCAAAATCCATTAAGTTGCAATCTGCTGTATTCATTGTCTTTATAAACTCTCAGAGATGATTCATTTTATCTCTTCAGGTTTTTTTTAGTATTAAAAGTTACAATTTTACAGCCAATCAAAAAAGAGAGAACACATTGTATTTAACTGTAATAATTTTGTATGTCTTCCATGGAAATTAAAGATGTCTATAGATGTTTATGAGAAAAGTGTTTTTTCTACAAGATAATAGGACAGAATTCAGAATAGAGAAGTAATTTTGTGAATTTGTTCTTTCTAAAACAGGCTAACATTTCTGAACGTGTTCACATTGAAAATTTCAAGATCATTCCTTTGGATGAAGATTATATTAGAGAATAGACTGTTAAGAACATTTCCCCTAACGCTCTCTGTAAATTAGTTAAAAGGCTGTCTTCCTTTCTCCTACCTTTTCTCTCTCCCTCCCTCCCTCTCTGTCTGCCTTCCTTCCTTTCTTTTTTACATGTTACTGGGCATCAACTATGTTCCATGAACTGGGTTAGTTTCTGGTGACATAATGTTAAATAACTTAGACATACTATGTGTTCTCCTGGAACTTAAAATCTAGTTGAGGAGTCTTTCCATTTTGTTGATCCTAATGGCCAATTGAATCCATCTTGGAGACCACAAAAATAAAAACCACACTTTCCCTCTTCAAGATGATGAGTATTTCAGTTAGTAAGTGAATATTATCCATAATCAACTTTAACTCCATTTATAAACCATGAAATCAGGTCTACTTCACCTCAAATATCATTTATTCACCAGTAGTCCAAACCCAGATCTCCCCCAGGTTTTCTTTAGGATTAAAAAAAAAGAAGAAGAAGAAGAAGAAAGTATAACAACCTCTGAAAGAGCATAACAACCATCTAATTAGCTTAACTTCAGATTTGCTTATGTTTAAGTGAGGTCCTTTTAATTCCAAAGTTGACCATCTGACATACCTTTCTAAGATCTGAATATTCATATTGATTGACTTGTGTTTGTTCTTTGCAAATTCTGTATCTTGAATTTTTATTAATCCCAGCTTTGAAGTTGAGCTATATCAATTATAAACAAACAGACATAGAAGTTATAATTCACAGAAATTCAGTGGTGTTAAGTAGGCCAAGAACTGTGCTCACAGAATCTCCAAAATTATTTAAGACTCCTTGCAAAGATGCAATTCCACAAAGTGTGCACTTTATTCACCTGGGACACCTTCTAAAGTTAGCTTCTCCTTGGGTTCTGGAGTGCTACCAGGTTATTCACAGTAGTGAGATGTCTCTGATTTATAGAAGACATTTTCTGAAAGGGATATTCATCCCGAGCATTAGAAAGTCTCTATCCCAGCTTCTAAGAGGGTATGTACAAATAGTCAGCTGTCCTTTTATGTCTGAAGGGCTGAAGTAAATATGACTTCACTTGTCAATGAGGAGGTTGAACATAGTGGTGATGAACACAGACTCTAGAAGCCCATGGCCTTGTTTTGGATTTGTAATTCACTGTTGGGTGACCTTGGGCAACTTGCTAAAACTTTCTGTGTCTTTTTTTCCTCACCTGAAAAGATGATATAATTAATTTTCTCAGAGTTGTCTTCAAGGTTAAATAAGTTAAAATTAGTAAAGTTCCTGAAATAAGGTCAGACTTATTGTAAGTAGTGCATATGTGTGTATGTGTGTATGTATGTATGTGTGTGTATGTATACATTAAATTACTTTATGCTAATTTGAAAATTAGCTGTCATTGAATTGAGCAGAGAGATCCAGGAATAATTAAATGGTCACATGTCTAAACCTCAACTTTCTTTTATTACAGACACACCTGCTGAATGAATGGAAACATTAAGAAAAAACAAGCTGGGGGCACCTGGGTGGCTCAGTCGTTAAGCGTCTGCCTTTGGCTCAGGTCATGATCCCAGGGTCCTGGGATCGAGCCCCGCATCAGGCTCCCCGCTCAGCGGGAAGCCTGCTTCTCCCTGCTTGTGTTCCCTTTCTCTCGCTGTGTCTGTCAAATAAATAAAAATAAAAAAATCTTAAAAAAAAAAAAAAGAAAAAACAAGCTGAATATAATAATCAAAACAATGTGGTAATGGCACAAAAATAGACACCTAGATCAATGGAACAGAATTGAAACCCCAGAAATAAACCAAACATAGTCAATTAGTCTATAACAAAAGAGGAAGAATATAAATGGGGAAAAGACAGTCTCTTTCTGGTGCTGGAAAACTGGACAGCTATAGGCAAAAGAATAAAACTGAGCCACTTTCTTACATGAATGAATAAGACACAAAAAATAAACTCAAAATGGATTAAAGACCTAAATATGAGAGCTGAAACCAAAAAATTCCTAGAAGAAAACACAGGTAGTAAACTTTTGGACATTGGCCTTTGCAACATTTTCTAGATATGTCTCCTGAGGTAAGGGAAACAAAAGAAAAAGTAAACTATTGGGACTACACCAAAGTAAAAAGATTTTGTACAATGAAGAAAACCATCAACAAAATTAAAAAGCAGTCTATTGAATGGGAGGAGATATTTGTAAATGACATATCCAATAAAGGATAAATATACAAAATATGTGAAGAACTTATACAACTCAACACCAAAATAAAACAAAACAAATAATCTGATTACAAATGGGCAGAGGGAAAAAAAAAAAATGGGCAGAGGACCTGAATAAACATTTTTTCCAAAGAAGACATACAAACAGACAACAGACACATGAAAAAATGTTCAACATGACTAATTAATTATCAGGGAAATGCATATCAAAACCAAAATGACATATCACCTTACAACTGTGAGAATGACTAGAGGCAAAAAGAGAAGAAATAACAAGTATTGACGAAGATGTAGAGAAAAAGGAACACTCATGAACTATTGGTGGGAATGTAAATCCACCTACTGTGGAAAACAGTATGGAATTTTCTCAAAATACTAAAAAATAGAAATACCATATGATGCAGTAATTCCACTACTGGATATTTACCCAAAGAAAAACACTAATTCAAAAAGATACATGCACCCTTATGTTTATTGCAGCATTATTTACAATAGCCAAGATATGGAAGCAACCTATGTGTCATTTGATAGATGAATGGATAAAGATGTGGTATATATGCAATGGAATATTACTCAGCCATAAAAAGGAATGAAATCTTGTCATTTGCAACAACATGGATAGACTTAGAAGGAATTAGGCTAAGTGAAAAAAGTCACATCACAAATACCATGTGATTTCACTTGCATGTGGAATCTAAAAACCAAAACAAATGAACAAACAAAAAAGCAGAAACAGACCCATAAATGCAGAGAACAAAACTGATGGTTACCAGAGGGAAGAGGGTGAGGGAAAGGGAATAATGGGTGAAGGGAAGTAGGAGATACAGGCTTCCAGTTATGGAATGAATAAGACACAGGAATAAAAGGTACAGCATAGGAAATATAGTCAATGGTATTATGATAGTGTTGTATAATGACACATGGTAGGTACAATGTATAGAATTGAAAGATCACTCTGTGGTACACCAGAAATTAATAGAAAATTATGTATCAACTATACTTCAGTAAGTAAAAAAAAGTAAAATAAGCTAAAGAAGAAAGTTTAGCATTCAAGTCAAATAGCCAAGAACAACAGAGAAACCCTATGAGAACTGCAGTGAAAAAGTCATTAAGAACTCTCCTTTGCTGATTATTTATTGTATTGGCAGTAAGAGATAGTAATTACCATGTATCTCTTTTTGTAAAAACATTTGAGGGTAATAACTGTGTCTGTTTTTTTTTGTTTTTGTTTTTGTTTTCCCAAAAGCACATCAGAGGTATGTTATTCTTTTAAGTAGTATCCTAGTTAGCTGTAGGTGGAGGAAATCTTTTCAATTGTGATCTCCTTACTGACTACTCTTATGACATAGGAGCAGCTGAGCAAAATTCACAAAAATTTCAAGAAGGAGACCACTGGTTGTTTTTATAAGGATTCATCTCTGCTTCTGCCCCAGCTCAGAGATACAAATGAGACTATCTCTAAACATAAATTCATTAAGAGATGTAAGAAAAGAGTAGATTCAAAAAGAATAGAGCTATGTAGTCTTTTTACATGTTTGTAAGCAATGTTGGCTTCCCACCGCCCAAATAACTTGCTAAGATTTCAGATTATTTCAGGGGATAGCATTGTTCACTAGAATCTATTAATGACTTTTTAATACAGTGTGTATGTAGCTAAAGTGATCAAAAGTGAACAAATATTCTTCTGACTTTGGGGCACCTGGGTAGTGCAGTTGGTTGGGCCTTTGACTCTTGGTTTCGGCTGGGGTTGTGGTATCGGGGTCCCGAGATGTGTCGGGATGTGTCTGCTTGTGATTCTCTCTCCCTCTCCATCTGCTCCTCCCTGCCCACTGCCCTCCCAGGCACGCTCTCTCTCTCTCTCTCTCAAATGAATAAATCTTGTAAAAAATAAAAAAATAAAAAATAGCTTCTGACTTTAAATTCCATTACATTTGTTGCCTAGACAGTATGGGCTGTTCCCCTTTGATTTACCCATATTTACTGCACATGAATTTCTTTTATCACTTAAAAACTCTTAGTTTCCTCATCAAATAAGAAAAGATAGCAACATGTGAAAGAAAGTACCGTTTCTTCTCATCATAACTCTTTTGGTACTCCCATTGACTCAAAGGAATACAGAAAGAAGAAAATGGCTTTTTTTTTTTTAAAAGATTTTATTTATTTATTTGACAGAGAGAGAGATAGTGAGAGAGGGAACACAAGCAGGGGGAGTGGGAGAGGGAGAAGCAGGCCTCCCGTGGAGCAGGGAGCCGGATGCGGGGCTCGATCCCAGGACCCTGGGATCATGACCTGAGCCGAAGGCAGACGCCCAATGACTGAGCCACCCAGGCACCCCGAAGATGGCTTTTTAAACAGAGTAAATGGTTCTGAATATCCTTGGCTTTTTGTGTTTAATGTCATTTAAATTGTTGGACCTAGCACTGTCTATTGAATTTATCTTGGTAAAAATAATAAAAATATCATGAAAATATTATCTATGCAAAATTATCAGTACAGATAGATTTTTAAGTTCAAGCATCATTGGTAGCGATTGTTTCATTTTAATCTCAATGGCGGGATGTAATTTCCTGTTAAAATAAAACATATTTCCGGGGCGCCTGGGTGGCTCAGTCGTTAAGTGTCTGCCTTTGGCTCAGGTCATGATCTCAGGATCCTGGGATCGAGCCCCATGTCAAGTTCCCTGCTCCACAGGGAGCCTGCTTCTCCTTCTCCCTTTGCCTCTCCCCCTGCTTGTGCTCTCTCTCGCTATCTCTGTCACTGTCTCTCTCTATCAAATAAATAAATAAAATCTTTAAAATAAAATAAAATAAAACATATTTCCAAAATTATATCTACAAAAATGTAATACAAATTATTCTGGAGACTAATTTTCACACAAACTCACAGTCTCTCAAATATTTTGCTTTTTGTTAATTACTAAAATTGACTAGAACATTCAAGACTAAGTTAAAAGTATGTACTACTGAAAAGTGTGTTTCTTTTTAACCTGCCTCAGCAAGGGAAGGAGAAAGGAAGGAATGAGGGAAAGGAATAGAGGGAGAGGAGAAAGAAGGGAGAGTGGAAGGGAGGGTCGGAGGGGCAAAAGGAGAAAAAAAAGAAAGGAGGGAGAGAGATCAGAATGGAGGAAAGGAGGAAAGCAGGAAGGTAGGGAAGAAAGAAGTAGGGTGTAGAGGGCTCAAGGGTGAGTGGGGAGATCCAGAGAAGAAGAAAACAGAGAGAAAGAGAGACAGAGAGAGAGAGAGAGGGAAGTTCTTTTCTAAGAATTTTTTTAAATGTATGCATATAAAATTGACTCTGGTTCAGAACATGAATAACTTTCATTCTTTTGCTCTTAAATGGCTCACTGGGTTAGGAAAAAGTCACCTTTATGTCTACACACAAAAATTCTACATTATTGTGTACCATGTAAGATACCACAAAACATGTGTTTCTCAACAGTCAACACTCTGGCCTGGAATTTGGTCAGATTAAAGAGCAAATGAAACTCTAGATCAGTGGTTTTCAACCAAATGCAATTTTGACCTCCCTAATCTGGGGTGTGGGGGTGGGGACATTTTGCAATGTCTGCATAGATTTTTTATTGAATGACTGAGGAGGAGGTGCCCTTGGTGTCTAGTGAGTGGAAGCCAGGTGCCCTTGGTGTCTAGTGAGTGAAAGCCAGTTAGAAGTGGAACTCCTAACTATCCTTCAATGCCCAGGGTGGCCTCTCACAACACAAATTTATCTGGGCTGAAGTGTTAATAGTGTCACTGTTGAGAAATTTTGCTTAGAAAGAAACCTTTGTCCTGTCCTCACAGTGCATGCTCAGTTAAGGAAAATGCTCTGCACAAGACACAATTATTGAAGCAGATCTGAAAGTTCTCATTAGAAGATGATGGAGGATGGTGGTTAAGCACAAAGAGGTGTGGGCCTTGAAGTCATTCAGATATGGTTTGGGAGTCCTAGATCTTTTCGTTAATACCAAAAAATTTAATTTGACTGAGACTCAGTCTCCCCATCGGAAAATGGAGATCATAAAAGCTAATTTTTCTATTTGCTTAGACATAATTATGGGATGGTATTACACTCAGAGCCTGGAACATGAATAGTTGATACATTAGCATGTATTATTGTTGTTATTGTTATCATTCTGTAAGCATGAAATTAAACACATATTAAGAAATTTCTAGGCTTTCCACCAGTTTCCTCCTGTCCTCCAAGTTAACTAAAATTCACATCACTTACATTTCAGCTTATGAAAAGGAAACCTAAGCAAATTTATTTTTCATCACAAGCATGAAGACCTGCCATCAGCTCACTCCTTTCTAGTTCACATTTTTATAGACTTCTATTCTACTGTTCCATTAACATATGTTCTTCTTTATTATAAACTTCTTAGTCATTGCCTAGGTTTTAAAAAATATTATAGCTAAGCACCCAGGTAGTTATTTATCTTGAATAATTAACAACATTTAATGCCATCTTATAAATGTAGACATTGAGATGCATAAAAACAGTAAAAAGAGCAGACAGAGGGTGTGTGTGTGTGTGTTTGTGGTCTACTAATTGTTATATATAAAACTCAAAACATATAATTCACTCATGATTCTAAGGACAGATATTATGATCCACTTTTTTTTTTTTGATCTTTGCATTTCTACAAATCACAGTACCTTTTCCTGAACAATGAATAAAGATACCTATTAATCAGCAATCAGTCACTCAAAATTAGTGCATTAGCGAATGTTGAAACTGTTGAAATATGCTGAATGATTTAGCAGGAAATGTGCTCAGTTACTTCCAAGAATATTATTCCATAACGACATGTAATGTCACTCTTGAAAACCTTTAGTATTGGAACATAATTTTCCCTATTAAAGAGAGACCTCAAAAGCAAAGACAAGACATTAAGGTGTTTTACAAATCTTGGGAGTCTTGGGATTTTATCAATCTTGGGAGTCTTAAGTGGCGCTATTCTCTCGTCATTTGTGTAACAGGAAATCTGGGGAAGCTGCAGAAAAACCTTTAAATTCTCTATCTCTATCTCCATCTTCAACTCTATCCCCATCCCTGTCTCTATGTAGCAATATCCATAGGATGGGGCCATAAGTAAATGCAAGAAGCAAAGATTCCAGCAAGGAAGTGAGAAAAAAAAAATCCTTGTGGGTTTTTATTTATTTATTTAAAAAAAGCTCCTCTGGATTCAAGAAAGAAAAGGGGCAAATGTCTCTCATCAATAAATCAATTCATTTTTCTGCTGTGAGGAAGAGTGGGATGTGGGACAAAAATTGGGAATATTTTTGTGAAACTCTCTTCTGTAGGAAATGATGAATGAAGAAATTTTATTTATCTCTCAAATTAGAGTTTCAAGGAACAGAGAGACGGTTTTGAGCTGGAGAGTCAGAGAAAGTGATAGGGAATGTAAGCCTGATCTACACATTGTACCATGTGCAGGATTTGGACAGTTTGGGGAAGCACATCTTTGGGGATTGGGAAAATGACCTAGAGACTGAACTATATAAGGCAAGTTCTGGAATATTGAATACACCTAAATGTGGCGCACAGTAGCCATGAGGAGTCTGGGACAGATACAACTGGGAAGGTGGAAAGATAAAGTGGTATGAATAGAACACTGAGCATATGCATCTGTTTTCTGTGTTTTCAAGTATTTGATTTTCTCTTCAATGTCATTAAGCACACACTGTAGGCATTAGGGTTAAAATGTTCAATAAAAGGCAGGTGGTAGGTAAACTCTTACAGGGCTCTTTGGAAACAACTCTGGTGCTCTAGGATGCAGACATTATGGAATAACCTTTACGGCACCAAAATCAGAATCGATAAATCCAAACTAATTTCTGTCCTTGGGTCGCCTCTGAATTGGAGAGGGGGTCAAATTGGCTCCCAGATGAGTCACCTATCCAACATGTGGCCACAGGAAAATGGAGAACCTTAACTGCAGGCAACTGGCAAAGGAAAACTGAGCTGACTTTAATAAAATAAGTTAGAAGGAATGCTTGATTGATGAGAAGAGCAGCTATCCACCATTGTTGATATAGCAAAATAATGTGAAAGAAAGATTAACTCATATACAGTGTGGGTGTAAAAAATGCAACTGAAGTAGGGCACTTGCGAGACTGCTGCAATGTGGGTGGAGGGACTCCTGTCCCTCCCATTGTGCTCTGAGCATACTGAACACGCAGGTACAATCTCTGATTTCTCTATTTTCCTACCTTTCGCTGTTAGCGTTGCTATTTCCTATGCTTGGAATATTCATTTTCTTCTTATTGCCTGTTTAACTGCTCTTAATATTTCCATGTTAACCTTTATAAACCTTCTTTATCAGCCTCCCCAGGTGCCTCAGCCAAACCATTTTTGTTTTTTGTTTATGTCCTAAGAACCGCATGCATTTTTCTCCTGTGGTATTTATAATTGCATTTAGTATTACCAGTGTTCCAAGTAACATCTTTCTTGAATGCATGGAGCATATCTTATTCGACTGTGTATCTTCAGTATCAAGCATAGTGGCAAATATCTCTTGAACTATATATATATATATATTTTTTTTTTTTTTGAAATATATATATTATATATAATATGATGCCTGTAGCCTCCTTCTGCTACTAAAAGCAGCAGTTTTAGGGATTTCCTTTTGGTTAAATTAGGTCACATTTTGTTTCATCTCACCCTGGGCTCAACAGATTGCAGCAGGATGACCTAAAACCAGCCAGTAAGATGACCAACAGCCTATGAGCTTAATCCTTTTATCTACCTCAGTCAGACCATAACAGAACTGAGACCAAAGAATGTTAATTGAATTTATGTTTAAATACCTACATGTGGCTAGTGGCTACCATATTGGGCAGAGCTTGTCTAATAAGTAGCACTGCTGGTCACAACAGCAGGAATGGCAGTGGAGACAGAGATGGGCCAAGTCCTGTGGCCAGGACGAGATGAAGAGATTGATGGCATTCAGGAGGTGAAGAGACACTGGTTGGTATAATGAATAACCATCCAGTTCCTTGATGGACAGTGCTTCAGCTGCTGAGTTAGACCCTGAACTTTTTTCTCACAACCACTGAAACAACTTTTAAATGACTCAGTTCTTTGAAACATAAGGGCCCTTCATAACACAATTATTTAGTCATAAAATACTCAGTGTTTTGTTTTGTTGTGTTTTTTTAGGAAGGGAGACAGCAAACTTTTGAGGATTCATCCCCTTCTTACCACCACCCCCATTATGCTTACCCCCTGCCCTTTCACTCACCACTCCCAAACACCCTCATATCCACTTCTTTTTTTATTTCCCCATCCTGAACCTCTTTCAATTCTTCAAATCTTCATACTTTCTCAGACCCCTCTGGCCTTTAGACACAGTTATCTTTGCCTGAAAACTTCATCCTCATTCCTAATCGTGGATGCCTCTTTGAGTCACTATTCCTACTGCAAAAGTTTAATATGGATGTCCCACAAGTTATCCTAAACAACTTCTATTTTCTCATCATTAAATATACCAAGTACCAAGTGCTGTGTGGCTCTTAGCAGTCACAATGCGTCTTTCCTCTGGGTGCCTCCCGCCTATATTATATAACTCTATAAGAGAAGGGACCATTCATATCTTGCTCACCACTATACCCCAGATATTTAGCATCATGTTTGATATGCCTCATATATTTCTGTTCATAAATTACATCTACATTTCCTGGAGGAAATACACAATGTTAAACAGCATAGGGGGTAGAACGATGTATGTGTAACTTTTTGCAAAAAAATGATACATTTTCAGAAATTTTGTTCTGAATTTATTAAATTATTCTTATGTATTTGAAAATAAGGAGAAACAACTTTGAAAGCCAGAATGGCAATGATCACTTTTCTTTAAGGATTTATTTAATTTTTTTTTTAGAGGGTGGGGAAGGGAGGGGAGAGGGAGAAAGAAACTTAAGTGGACTCTACACTAAGCATGGAGCCCCACTTGGGGCTCAACCTTATGACCTTGAGATCACGACCTGAGCCAAAACCAAGAGTCCGATGCTTAACCAACTGGGCCATCCAGGCGCTCCTGCAATGATCAGTTTAATAGATGACTTTTCCACAAAGTTGTTTACCTGAACAACTAGAGAAGACTGAGAAGTGGCATCACGTCTTTCAGAAGCTGTGTTGGAGATACACTTTCTGATTTGAATCTTAGCCTAGAGATTACACTGTGCCTGACAGAGTTGTAACCAAGACTTGCATACTGGTTAAAACTGAATCAAATTACAGCTAAAAAAAAATAAATTTAGAGCTAATGGGAACATCTAGACATTCCTAGATTGAAGTTGACCATGCCATGAGTAAAATAAATATGTTCCATCAGATTCCTCTATGATGGTTATTTTAAATCTGTGTGGAAGGAGTGATACCTCTGGGAGTTCTTTGCCATGATGCTGTGGGGAAGCAAGTATGCAGAGATCAAGGCCTTTTTTCCATGAGTCCGATGAAAACAAGCAATGCAAATGCCATTTCCAAATTACTTCTGGCAATCTGGCTCCAAACCACTATCCTAAATCATTGCTTCATATTTGTAACACAGGTTGAAACTGAACCTCAGTATATCCTTCTGTTTACACGAATCTTCCTGCCCTTCATAAAATATAAATTGGTGCTTTCATCTCCAATGAAACACCAAAGCGATGTATGATACTTTGTCAGTGTTGGATCGGATTACAATGGAGTGAAGATTATTTTTCCACCTGTGACACTGTCATTATAATCATCTGACTTACATTTATAGTCAAGTGGGAGTGTTTCTCTGATGACTGAGAGCCTTTAAACCTGAGGATAACAAAATGCTGTCTGTGAAGTACATATATATCCTAACCAGCGAGAAAAATCAAATCATCTGTTATACTATTTGTTTTCATCTAATAAAAAGATGGAGAAAAACAGAAAAAATAAGCCTGGAGTATGCCAGACAATTTAAGGAAAGATGTCAACAGGCGGTATACTAAACATCTCTCTAAGAATCCCAGTAATTGACATAGCAGGAGCATAGCTTAAGTATTACCAAAGAAATGGCTCACTGAAGGATGAGTTTCTTTGGATAAGAGCTATATTACGCATCCTGTTCATCTTCTTTGCCAATAACATCTATAACCTTGAAGCAAGTTTTCCAATATAGTAGCATTCTCAACTGCCCTTTTTATTTCTCAAACCATGTATGGAATGATTGTACCTGGGCTATATGACTGAGAATTTATCTTTTCTTCTATTCACTTGTGTTCCCAGATTATTTTAGTCAATGAGAATGTTCATTGTTTCTTATACCAGACATGATTTTTATAGTTGCTTTTTCAATAGCCTCATTTCCAGAGGTTTAACACAATCAACTACCCCTGACAACTATACAGTCGAAATTTACCAATATTCCCAGTTGGAAGCCTCAGAGACAGTCATATTGAGTAACTCATATTGAAATAATCTAATTTACATACTGAAGCACCCATCCATGTTTTCTATGTTGAATAAATACTAGATAATAAGTTCACTGTTGTCCTATTTTTTCCTGCGTGGTTATATATTACTTTCTTCAAAATATAAATTTCACATTTAATTTACAGGCTTAGCAGAGTTCATGTTTAGGCCTTATATGAAGACGATTTCCTTCACACTAGTTTGGTAACAACAAACTCCGAAGGTATGTAGCATATCATATTTACTTTACTGGGATAGGAAATAGCTAATGTCACATGTCACAGTGTAATGCTAATCTAACTTTTTTTTTAAATACAACTTTCTTTGGGGGCAGATAAAAAGTGTCCAATCTTTTATTTATTTTAAAGATTTTATTTATTTACTTGAGAAGAGAGAGAGAGAGATGGAGAGAGAGAGAGAACAAGTAGGGGGAGAGGCAAAGGCAGAGGGAGAAGCAAACTCCCCGCTGAGCAGGGAGCCCGTTGCAGGGCTCCATCACAGGACACCGAGATCATAACCTGAGCCAAAATCAGGAGTCAGCTGCTTAATTGACTGAGCCACCCAGGTGCCCCTGTCCAATCTTTTAAATCTTTTAAAGTTAAATTGTTTCTTTTATTACTCTTAAATTTATTCATTCAACTGCCCATAATTTTAGAATACTTCAAAATGTTCACTTTTTTATATTGTTAATGTAAGACCTGGTCAAGTGTACAATTTGGAAAACGTAAAAGAGGACAAAAAAGTCACCCCATCTCAAGTATTCTAATACATTTGTCACAGTATTTCTTCTTTTTATTTTGTGCATATTAGATTCTAAATATGAAACTTTATACTATTTTTTATTGAACATAATATAATGAGCTCTTATCTGTGGCATTTAAGTGGAAGTATGGTTAAAGCTCTTGATCCAATGGAAAAAGGCAAATCTCCTACCTCTAAACCAAACTGGGAACTTCCAGAGTAAGACACACTTTTTAAATTTTTTATGAAGTGGACGATGATGATTCCTGCATTGAGAAGATTTTGAGCACTTTTCAGGTTGACTGAGGACTTTATACACATCGACCTGCATCTCTTACAAAGTCTATCTTTTGTGATCTAGGGATGAGATTTTTACATTGCTGGTCAATGGGCAGGAATAACGCTGATAATTAGGGTAACCACATAATCTAACATGTGAGGGTGATTATTAGTGACTTTACTGGACAAAGACATGAACCAGGGTTGTCCTGGTCAAACAGGGACATACTTAGCTAAGGTATAAGAAGAGGAATTTTAGTGATGGGTTCTCAGATATTAGTATCAATTGAAGAAGTTTTTCCTGTATAACAGGGTCAGCAAACTATAATTCATATCCAGCCCACTGTTTGCTTTTGTATATCTCCTCAGCTAAGAATAGTATTTATGTATTTAAATGATTGAAAAAAAAACTGGAAATTTGTTTTCCTTCTCAGCATATAAAAACCTACACAACATCTTTGATTTTACTTCTTGAATTGCAAAACCTAAAATATTTGCCATCTAGCCCTTTAGAGAAAAAGTTTGCCAACTTTGTATATGTTTATATCTTCTACTCTAATCATTCATATTGTTTAATACTTTGCTTCTCATCCAAATTTCTGAATTGGTGTTTTTCACAACTGAGTAAGATATAGACTCTTGTAAAGAAAAAAAAAAAAAAGATCCCTTTGGACTCCAGAGAATGTAATTGTTCCCATAATACGGATAAATATTGACTTACAAAGTAAACATTTTATTCTGTTAAATTCAGCTTCAGTTGAGAATTATCACTGAAACTATTTGTGCTGAAAGATTACTTTGAACCTCATTTGGTAAAACTCAAATCTTTAAAAAATTATCATAGAATACCTGGATCTCTAAAACTCTGCAGTCTCTCAGTGAATCATAAACTCTAGTTTAAGAAATACTAATCAAGTATATTCTAGCAGAACTGTAGGGTCTGGAAGAACATTCAAATAATTGTTTCGTTCTAAAAGGCAGGGTATTAAGGGATGCCTGAGTGGCTCAGTCAGTTTATGGACTGCCTTTGCCTTCAGGTCAGGATCCCAGGATCCTGGGATTAAGTCCCCCATCAGGCTCCTTGCTCAGCAGGCAGCCTGCTTGTCTCTCTGCCCGCCTCTCCCCAGCTTGTGCTCTCTCTCTCTGACAAATAAATAAATAAAACCTTAAAAAAAAAAAAAAAAACAGGCAGGTGTTAAAACTAAGTAAGTGACCTGGCCATCTTCTTATTTTATTTCTTTATTTTTTTCTACTTATTTTTTTGCCCTCCCTTCCTTTCCATAAAGGTATTATAAGATGGTTTAAATACACAGTCAAATTTTTATAACAATCCATAAAACTGCAATAAAAATGTTCTGTGTAACATTCTTTAAAACACACTTAGAAAAAAAAAAAAACCCTGACATTATCCAGTCAATTTACTACTAATTTTACTAAGGCTGGGATATTGTAATGTACTTTCAATTAAATTACCAAAATAAAACATCTTGGTTTTTATCTCTTGCTTTAGATTGCTTATTCAGATGGTTCTTTAGTGAACTCTCTCTTTTTTTTAATTAGGCACATTGATTAACATTTTTATTTTTCAAAACCCATATTAATCTCTAAGACTATATCTGACATTTATTTGTTGACCTCATGCATCTTTCTTATGACCTTTCTGGTGATGGATCATTTGAATCATAACTTTTAATGGAAAAAAATAAAACTGAACATCACGAGTAAACTATAATTTTTGTTTACCATCACCTGAGAGTGTTGGGGGCAAATTTTACATTTATGAACGATTAAGCATCTTCTACATCTTCCCACAGGAGTTTCAATAAATAGACAAAATTATATCTGTGTGGGTCATACATATTAAATTCAACCAATAAATAAAATTTCCATTTAACAACAGCACAACAGGAAAAAATAAAGTTAGTGTTAAAGGAGAACATAAATGTTTAGTATTCCACATTTTACATTCATATCTTTTCCTCACTCCCTGCAGCTTGGAAAATTTATATTATCTTTGTTAATCACCTTCCTCCGTGCAGTTTATAAACAAGTATTAGAATAGGGATAAAGATAAGAGAAAATAAACAAATATAAGTTCAGTCCCTATTCACTGGGCCTTCTAAGAGCTCAAGTAGTGATATTGTAAATTTCCATTAAAATAAAGCTGATTGGGTTGCAAATCCTCTAGTCCTTGGTTAGCTACCTAACATCCAACCACCTCCAGGGGAAATTAGGTTTACTTTCGGAAAGGGGAGAAACACAGAGTAAATAACTTAAAGTATGTCAAAGAGCTTTGAGGTGGGGACACAGAAAAAAAGATTAAATATAAAAATGGAAAAGGGACAAGACAAAAACTCAATAAATGAATTTCTTTGTGAAATCAGCCTGTTGAAACCAAAGTAAATTTGGGAATTCTATAATTATCTGATCAATTTTGATAGTGCTGTCAGTTTTGATCATTCAAATCCCAACACCTAGATTATTTATCCAGCAAATGTCCATCAAAACCTCATGGCCTGAGGCGCCTGGGTGGCTCAGTCCTTAAGTGTCTGCCTTTGGCTCAGGTCTTGATCCCGGGGTGCTGGGATCGAGCCCCGCATTGGGCTCCCTGCTCTGCGGGAAGCCTGCTTCTCCCTCTCTCACTCCCCCTGCTTGTGTTCCCTCTCTCACTGTGTCTCTCTCTGTCAAATAAATAAATAAAATCTTAAAACAACAACAACAACAACAACAACCACCTCATGGCCTGATAGGTTAGGCTAGGGGTATTCAGCAGGAAGAAATTAGGCTATGCTGTTTTCAAGATTTACAATTTGCTGTCAGAAATCCCATACAAATTACAGTTACTGCCAGGGTATGTTGTGCAATGTCAAATGAAGATAATTACCTGCCAATCTGCATAATTAGTGCCCCCATCCCCCTAATTCCCACTTTACAAATGCCTATTTTATTTGGGTAAATAAGGAGAATTCTTTTCCTTGTCACTCTGCTAAATCATGCAAAATATTTTGATTGGTACATAAGCTAGCAGGGGGGAAATGTTAATATTGGCAGAACTTTATGTTTTTATTCAATCTGAGAACAATTCAATAAAAGTAAAACCCTTTATACATGGCTCATCTAATAGTTTTTTCACCTATTGCAGGTATTATGGGAATTTTGTGATGAATCTTATAAAACACTTGTAAACCATAATGTGTGCTATAAATGTAAGATACTGTTGTGCTAAGTCAAGCTTCTAAGTAACTAAATGAAACTCTTCCAACAAATCAGAAATGGTAGAATAATGGAGACCTAAGCCTTGGAAGGAATGCACACAACTTTTGTTGGCCTTCTTCAGGTCTACTTTCTTTCTAAATGTATCACTGTGTTTTTACATGTTTGAGGTTTTTAAAAGAATATATTTTTAACCTAAGAATGCAATTTTAGGGTAAAGAGAAATATATATTTGTCAAATCTAAATAGAAAATTTAAAACAAGAATATGCAGTGATTTCATTTTATGTACCGTTCCACTGACTTACATACTGATGTTCAGTTCTCAGCATTAGAAATGCAGAAAGCCAAATGAATGCACGTATCATTTGTTCACCTCATTACAACTTGCAGCAGACTTTCTCACCATACTTCACTCTTAATTCCTTTTTCAGAGAAGGAAGGCTGCCAGCCACTATCAATTTACAAAGTTATCTTTGATTTAAGAAAGAATATGTCATTCTATATAAAGTACATTGGATTTTATCCAAAAGAGAGAAAAAAAATGGTAGAGAAACTTCCATGCAAGGATCTTGAGAATGCCTAATTTCCTACATAGGTAGGGGTTAGCAGTACTGTTGTGAGATGGGCTAAAAATTCCCTAGAATCTATTTGTATATGTAGAAAGTATTTTCTTTCTCTTTTAAGTCTCTGAGTTGGATTAAAGAAGAGCATTTACCTGTTTGAATAGATACCATTAAATCAATAAAGAAGATAGCCATTATAATTATGAGTATAATCTGATAACAGTAAACAGAATAGCCATATATATATATACACATATATATTTGTATATATATATGCTGGTTGTTGGAAAAATATTAAAAGCAGAGAAAGCTTAACTAAAGAAAAAAATGAGCACAGTAAAAATTCTATTTTTTGCTTCAAATTTTTTTCTCTACATCTCACATGATATAAGGCTTTTTTTTCATCTCTAATGTTTTGTAGTCACTACTTTAGATTAAAACCAAACATTTCCTTAACAGAGATACATTTTTTTTTTTTTTAAAGATTTTTATTTATTTATTTGACAGAGAGAGAGATAGTGAGAGCAGGAACACAAGCAGGGGGAGTGGGAGAGGGAGAAGCAGGCTTCCTGCCGAGCAGGGAGCCCGATGTGGGACTCGATCCCAGGACCCCGGGATCATGACCTGAGCCGAAGGCAGACGCTTAACGACTGAGCCACCCAGGCGCCCAACAGAGATACATTTTGACTTAGAATTAGTTTTACCTTAAACGTGAAATTTCTCTAGATAACACCGGAAAAAAAATCAATCCTTATATTAATGATGAGAAGTTCCTCTACTGCCCACTTAACATGTAAAAGCCAGCTAGGTAACTGTCTTAGGAATTATTTGGATGAAACTGGAAGATCCAAGTTCTACTCTGTTATAAAGCAAAGTAAAATGACAGTTATGCACGGTGTCCTCTAAATCAACAATTACTGTAGCATTATCTTCTTTACTCCATCTTAACTTAGCAGAAATCAAACGATTTTAAATCAAACTGGTACATGCATCCATTCACTTCTCGTTCAATCAAAACGGAATTACCTGTCAACAGAGAAGTACGCTTACAAGTGTGAAACCATTTGACCATGTTATATTTTAATTTGCAGAGACAAAAATGACAAGCACTTTATTTACATAAAACTGTACAAAAGCAAATTAAATTATGTAAAGTATTTCATAAATAGTTGGACGAGTGTTTAATACATTTCGCCATGTTTAGCATAGTTGCGTGCATAGTGACTCATAATAAACGATGATAAATTGTTCTCTGCTTCACTATCAACATCCAAGTAGCAGAACAATAGTCAATGATTAACATTACAAACAGATCATACCACACTGAATGCAAGTGCTTTAAAATGTAGGAAAAGTTGTCTGAAAGTAAACCCTAGGTAGCTGAAAGAATGAGGTTTTCCTCCAGATGTTAGATTTACCTCTACCTGGGTCACAACTGACCAGCTTTAGAATATTCTTGATCATCTTCACTGTTTTTGTTTTTTTTCCCCCTAAGGACACATTGTATATTTATCATGGATACAGTATCCCTAAAATTACTTCGGTCTTCAGATTTCTCAGGCCTGGGTTTAGGATGGCTTTATTCTTGGAGGTTTCTTCTGGTCTGTGTGTTATTTTATTTTCCTATAAGAGAGCTTCCTAGGGTAGCCTTTCAGCCAGACATCTTCAGTACCATCTTAGTTTCTCTTCCCATAAAAATAATGCCTCCCTTGTTTTCTGAAACTCAGGCAACAGGCCAGTCAGAAACCATACAGAAATGATATCTGGAGGTTCAGAATGAGCATTAGATTTTAGACTGAAACTACAGACGTACACATAAATTTTAATACACATAAATTTATATAGTTATTAATTTATAAATGTGTCCTAATGTATAACACATGCAAAGTTCACTTGGGAGTCTTGTGTACAGAAAACAAGTATGGTTTATATACTGTACAACCAAAATGAAACAGCAGCTAAAAGAAAAATAACAACAAAAAGGAAATAAAGAATAGAAATTTGAAATCAATATTTGACCTTGCAAAATGGACTGATTTCACCCCTGATAATCTCTCTCTGTGTTACTATTACAATAAATGCTTTAGCCTTCTAGTCAGAATTAAGCAGTCCATGTTAATGCCTTAGTTTTGTTTTATGAATGAACGATATTTAAGACTGGTCCATTATCTGAGTTTGTCAGAAGGCAAATTTTTAATATATTATTTATTATTTTCAGAAAATAAACATGGGTAAATATACAGGATCAAAAAAGTTGGGAATAGCCCATTTTCCCTCATTGTCCAAACCCAACAACCGTTTTTTTACCATAACAACAGGTATAAAAGGCACAGTTGCTTGTTTTGCATTCACTCATTTATTTATTTTTTTTGTTTCTTTTTATTGATTTTTTTCAAAAGCACTCTATATATGGAGTGGCACTGGATTTAGCCTATTCAAAATAAAAGTCATACAAACACAAAATATATTTCTGTGTCATGCCAGCTCATTATATAATAAACATGTTATGAGAGCTAATTCTACTAGAATTACTGAGAATACTTACAGTACACTGAATTTTTATTCTTTCACACCCATTTTAGTTCTAAAGAAAGGCTCATGAGTTAAATGACAATGACATGGCTGTCTTGAATGTGGTGCAAACGTCATTGGGGAATGTGAATCCAATTAATCCAAAGGTCCAGTATGACCCGTATTAGCTTTATAGACAACGGAAGGGTTTTAAGATAGAGTGAAATGAGCTATCTAATGGTTTCAAGTGTCTCATGAAAGAAAGAAAATAAATGCATTAAAAAAAGTTTGTTGAACACCTGTGTTATGCAATTGAGTATTTGCTTTGAAACGTGCAAGAAAAAATATGTATACATTTCATAAGTATCTTTAGAAGCATTTTGCCTTAATAGTTACTTACAGATTATACAAGGCAGAACTGCTTTAATGCAGTTTCCTAACAAAGTACTAGAATTGCATCTTTCCATCATGTAAATAATAATCAAACATAAACATGTTCAATTATTGGTATTTTAGTCCAATGTTTTTGTTTCAATTACATATCTTCTTTCATCCTAACTATTATACATAAACTAACATCAAAATCAAAACTCCATTTAAGAAAGAGCAGAAGGAAATGACCCCAAAAGAGTAGCCCACCAAACAGAGAAGTGGTTTTCAAAGATAAACATTTTGATGACCTATAGTGAGTTCACAACCTCTAGTCCAGGCTGCTTCACCTTATATACTAAGAAATTCTGTAAAGAATAAAACTATCCAAACCTACATTATTTCTACAGTTTGCTAGAGAGCCATCAGGCTATGTCCTAACCAGGTTGCAAACATTCAGTGTTGGGAACATTTGCTCTTTTCACCTGTTATCCCCTATTCTGTCCCTGGATTGTCACTTCTGTCTGAATGTCCCAGCTCATAATTTCTAATTATGTTAGATCATCCTCTATAGAACAAATGACCCAAAGTCTGCATATTCTGTGGGTTTTTTTTTTCACTGAAAAAATTGCATATTTTTCCACTTTGAGATGTACATACAAGGAGACATATCACTGCCCAGAACTCATTTCTTTCATGTTCCGTCTGGATTTGTTTTAAGACATATCCAGTCATGTTCAGAATCACATTAGTGACAAATCAATTAGGGTGTCACCTTGTTTCAATGTTGTGAGTCTTGAAATAGTGCTATATTGCACAGGATTCAAAATTAATGCACTTGTGTTATATGAAAGAGTGTCTTAAACACATAAAAAATACAATTGGTAATTTGAAACGTAAATAATAAGACCAGTAAGCATCACCTGGATACTAAAATGATAATAGTGATTTTAACTTAAAAGACTATATACCAACATATCCTTCTTTCCCTACCTACCCACAAATATGGTTTTTACAAGTGGAATCTTCCCTGATAATAGTTTTTGAAACTAAACTTGAACCTTAACTAATTGCCTACTGTAATACCAAAAATACATCACTTTAGTTTTTCGTTTTCTGAGCTTTCAAAGAAAACCCATTTTAAAAGAGAATGCATGTTTTCAGGTATAGAGACAATGTAAAAGAAGCTAGTGTTTGAGTATTTCTGTGTGTGCATGGGTTCAGTTGCTTTCATTGCTTAATGGATTTCCACGTCAAGACCAAATCTGCTTCATGATATCCCTGATCTGCCGTGTGATCTTTGGCCTTTTAATGACACAATTGTTCCAGTTAGTTGATAACAGCGGTGCTGTTCTGAAAAAAAAATATATATATATATAATTTTTACAAGTTATAATTAGTGTAATTGATATATGTGGTCAAGATTGTGTGTATACTAAGAATATTCGATGAATGTATGGGATTGAAGTGGATACCCCTGACTTGAAAATAACTATGTATAAGCCAGTTTGGGACTGCAATCTCTAACTGGGTATTGTCTAGCTGTCAGTCTTTGTTAGAATTTTAAAGCTGTGAGATTCTCAATATTCTTCTTATAGAGTCCACCTTAATAAGAACTGTACCTTTACAGGAACTCTATCATTTTGGGGGAATTGCCTTTCATGGTGATTAATCATATTCTGATGGTATGTCTGAAATACATTTTACCTGATCTGTTCTTTGTTTTTCGGTGTTTTGCTTTTTGTGGTGTTTTTTTGACCAACCGGATGGCATTCTAACTAAATCAAAGTGACTAAATCATGCTTCAGCTTAGGGATAATGAGGGTGTGTTGTGTTCTGCTAATCAGGCTTGTTACCATGAAAGAAACTTGCAACCAATTTTTTTTTTTTTTTCCTCCTTGGAGGGGGATGGGGAAGAGGAATAGCGGGTGTTGGGAATAATCAGTGAGGGGGTTAGACATGCAAGTAACAAGGATGGTTTCTACATTATACATTACAATCAGGCTAACAGTATCACTAAAGGCCTGATCTGGAGGCAGAAGTGGCAGGCAAAGCTTTGTCTCTTTGGTAGCCCCCTCTTTTTGATTACACGGTTTTTGTAAGGTTTTTTGCCCCTTATTCTCCTTCTCATACATGGAAAGAACTTTGCTGTTCTTCTTTATAGCCTACAGGTAAACTTCTCTTCTAGTGAGAGTATTGACAGGAGATGGCTTGTATTCCCCTGTTTTTGTAAGGGGAATATCCTCAGGGTTGGCTTCCTCATTTTTGCTGAAACTAGCTGCACTGAAGGTCTCATAGGACGAGGTCAACTTTTTGTTCAGGAGGTTTCTGTTGCGGTCACCCATGATGGCGGCCTCACCATTGGCCAGCTTTTCCTGGCTTCCTCGTTCATCAACAGGCATGAAAGTGGAGAGTTTGGGCTGGCTCTTCTTCCTCTCTGGAGAAGTGCGGACCGGCATCCAGCAGGAGTCTGAGTGGCCATATTCATCACACTCACGGGTACACTTCCCAGTCAGGGCTACATCTGGAAGAGGTCTTGAATCTGAAATTCAAGGAGAAGGCGATGTTATAGTTGGACATTATGCAACAGGCTTTCCTTATTTGCATGAAATTGGAAGGGGGAGATACATATATTATTTATCATATTATTTTCCTTTTTTCTACACCCCATAGTTCATCATTCCCATAGAACAGTTTTTATTTCATATCCATTAAAGATAAGGTTTTGCAAAAACATCGAATATTATGGAAAGAGAGGAATGAGCAAACTAATAAATTTAAGCATGTAGAAGACAGGTACATATGGACTTGTTACAGGACAGGGACGTGTGTATATTCTCAAGTAGAAATAAAACGCATATGTATATTTGTCTGGGTATAAATTTTTCCACATGCATAAGAAAAGTTATTAAATCCAAATAGATAATTTTCTGTATTTATAAATTATCCCAGAAATCGTGTACTTTTGCCAATTGGATTCCTTCCTGCTTATACATTATTCATGGAATGCAAATATGCAAAACCTTATATTTAAAATACATTCTAAAACATCAGGGTGACTCAGAAGTAGAACCTAAATTGACAGCACATCATGTGGTAAAAAGTAAAAAAAGCAAAGTACAAGTAGGTTACGGGTGTGAACATACTAGCAATATCATCACCTACCCCACCCTAGCCCACGCCCACCTCCCACCCACCATGCCAAATGACCTAATATGTGCTGTAAGATAATCCCTTAAATGTTCACCTAGAAATACATTTGCCAATGTGTTTGCTGAATAGAAATATTATGTGAAATGCAGTGCATTGGGTAAATGCAGTCAAGCTCCTGAAGTTTTGATGAAATAGCATGTGGTCCTAATTAATGTTGCTGCCTAGTGGAATGGGAAAAGTCTTCTATTACTATAAAGCTAAGTCATATCTAGACAGCTCTTAGGGATCAGGATTAGAGATGGAAATTAAGAATTACCTGTATTTGTAAGTAAATTTGTTAATATGTGTCTGTCTTTGGAGAACAAGTATGTATCTTCTTGTTATTAAAGATTTTTTTTAATAGACTTTGTTTTTATTTGAAAAAGAGAAAGAAAAAACAAAAACAAAAACAAAACAAAACCTGGTCTTCCTCAACAGATTCTAAAAGAATAACCTCTAGGGTTTTATTTAATATATTTTGTAGTTTATTTTATTGCCAAACAAAAGAACATAATATGACTGGGCTCCAATTTATATCATATGGCATCACTTTTTTTTTTTTTACAAGGCTTTGGACTTAAAAGACAGACAAATTTTAACCTCTGCAAATATAGTCACAACAATGTAATCAGTGAGATTTGCCTATACATGATCTTGGGTAGATTTGGTTTAAAATTAAAGAGGGGGTTATTTAAATGATCCCCCCAAATATTTATGCCCTCTGCCTCTATTTGCACACACCATCCTCTGTACTTTAACATTACATTGCTATTTTGGCTATCATTTGTATTGGCTATTTCAGAAGTTTCACTCTGCCAAATCTCTCAAATGAAGGCAGTCCGACGCACACCATTGTTTCCTGTCGTGATCGATAACTGAAATATTGACATTTGTCAGCCCATTGATTTTTGAACCACTATGGCCTGAGATTTTTATGCTGTGTGCTGAGAGCTCAATGAGGGAATTCCAGTGCTCTTCCCAGGAATCTGGAATGACTTTCCTCTTTCCCAAAGGTAAAATGCAAAGATAATTATTTATTGTCATTGTACATGCTGTGTTGCTATCTGACTTCTACATGGGAAGACCCTATTAATTTTATCATCAAAAGAAAAAGCACTTTCTTATTCATTTTTTTAATGTCAAATTCCCTCCATGTCTCTCAAATACACATTTTAGAAGAATTTAAAAAATCAAACTATTGGCAGATTTTATGAATGGTCTTTGTAATCTAGTTAGTTTAAATGAGCAAAATGTGAGTTCTTTTGAGAATATTTTCTATCTTGGGATACTTTGTTTATCTGAAGCTGACCTAAATGCCTTGAAAAGGAAAAACCCTTATAAAAATGCAAAGTGCAAGATCAGACCTATTTTACTCTAAACATTCCTTTTTTTCTTCATTGCTTTAACAAGTTCAAACTTTTCTTTTTCTCATGTGATAGTACCTATCAAAGACACAAGAAAATAATCAGGACTAAAGCTACCAAAACAGGGAAGATCTCTTTGAAAGTGGTTTTCATTCCCTGCAGAAATGACCCAGAATGTTCTCCAATCAGCTAAGTTTACTTACGTCTCACACAATGTGTCAGTTTACTTACACAGTGACTTACAGATTCTCTGCTTTTCAGGGATTAATTTGTGTTTCCAGTTTCAAATGTGTAGCACTTTGCTTTTCTTTTGTTTGAGATGCATTTAGAGACAACTCAGAGAACTGTGTGATAATGCAAACTACTCCTCTTACCTGTTGTTTTCCTTGTGTACCTGAACTCTCTATAGCTCATAAGAAATTATATTTATTTAGATTGAGGCAATTTCTCATCAACTAGAAGGGAGAGGCTCTTCAATTTCTTCCCTCGGCCTTTACTTCATGGTCTGGATTATTTCCTGCTGAAACTGATTTCCTCTTATTGCTTTTAACAAAAGGCAACTTGTCTTCTCTGCCATCAGGCACATGTGGGCTGCCACATCTCTATCCAAGAAGCATGACTTTTAATAAGGATCTCCCGTCATTTCCAAAGTCAAACACTTGATTGGGGACCACAGTGGAAGTTGACAAGCCTAATTGGCTGAGACACGTTGCAGTTTGTCATCAGATTTAGAAAATAATCAAGAAAGGCTATAAGAGATTCATCACGAGCAATCAAAACTTCCAATCTTGATGACTCAAATGAATCCTCAAAAGAAATGCCAATGATTAACAAATGCAATTTGTATTATGTTGCAACTTATTGAGGGGAGGCATGTGTGGAATAGTGCTTTTCTGTGTTCTATATTTTCTTATTTTAATTATGCAAGGTTTTTTTTTTAACACAAAAGTTACACGGGGTCTTAAAAAATCATCAAAGACACTCCTTTCTCCCTTTCATAAAAAGACATACTCTTAAAATGTCCTATTTTGTGGTATTATAGAAGCAGACCTTAAACAACTGGTAACCTTCGAAATCTTTCAGTCTTTCACCGAGGATGTGGTTTTGATATCTAAGAACATTATTTCATCCTTTAGTTTAGTACTATTTCTTTTAAATTTGGACCTGAGTTAAGACGGAAAACAGCTCATCACGACTCTTGTGAGTTGGCATTGAGTAAATCAGTAAAAAGTAAAATATTCTATATCAAAATATAATGGTATTGTCTATCAGTTCCTTAGAGCCCTCCTCTGCACCCCCCGCTGATCACCTCAAACCTCTGGAAGACTGGATGCAGAAATGGTATTCATTAGATCCTATGACCACTTTAGCATTACTCGTGAAGTTCTACTTATCCTATTTACTAGAGCCATTACATCCATTTAGAGAGTTACAGTCCTCTCTTAGACCTCAAGTTAATTTCCTTCTGAAAGCATGGTTTTAAGCCATCATAATAGCAAACAATTTTAGAACAATTTATAACACAGAAAGTGCTTTCCCACACTCATTGCCTTAACTTATCCTCTCAGCCACAGAGCAGGGAGGATGGCCACAGCCAGGGGTCCAGCCTGTGGGAGAGCTGAGGCCAAAGAATAAGTGTTTTGACTTTCACTTTAGTGTTTCTCATAACACTAGAATGCTCCTTCTTAAAATGTAACAGCTGAGTAGTTAGAGGTCAATTACTGCTACTCACGCCCATAAGAAAAAGCTAGAATCTCCAAAGGAAGAGAAAAAGAAAAAGTGCTTGAGCAGCACAGGAAACAGATGCTGCCAAGTCACAAATTTTACTACTTAATGCCAACAATGGGGCAACCTCCCTACATTTCCTGATGTAGAGGAAATGATAACGAATTTAAGAATTCCACCTCTTTCTCTGAAAAGAAGCATATTTGCCCTTACTGGGCTCGGTCGATGAGTTGGTCCCAGGGAGATGCTGGTACAGTGACCTCAACAAGAAGCGACAGGCAGACAATAAGTGGAATCATTAGAAATAACAAGGAAAGCTCAGATTTATGCAGGCATTTAATGTTTCCAGAAGCTGTCCTATACATTTCAGAAACCATACAGGCATCTTTATTACAGAAGAGAACTGTATGGTTAAGACTCTTGAAGACAGCTCTGCACCAGTAAGGATTTTCACATGCTGAGTTATGTATTCTGCCAGAATCCTGGGACTTTACTCCAGGCCTTTGGCTTGGGGCTCAAGATACAAGGATATTTTCGTCTCCTAAGAAAAGGCATGAAAATGTTGCATTTAGTTTTAAAATATTTCCAATGAGGTTTTTTGTTTTTAAGCTCAGATATTTCATGCTATATGCGTAACTTGCTTATTTAGCATACGAATTACTTAATTCTCTGATCATGTTATCAGTTGTTAGTCAATGTCTAGATGTTCACACCATTCCTACAATTTGTTCTTTAAATTCAAGCAATAGCATATTCTTAACATTACTTGAGAAAATTCTGCAATGAAAAATTGTGTTATTCTCTCCTTTTGGGGAGAAAAAAACATACAGGCACCTTTTGCTTTTCTTTCTTTTTAAAGCATTTAATTTTCTTTTTATACTTCTTGACTTTCTGTTATACAAAGATTTCTTTTTCTAGAGGCGTGTCTAAATTCTGGTGTAATTTGGTGGACAATGAAAAAGGTTTTACAGAAGGATGATCAAGAATAAAGAAAGACAATTGGTAATGGTTTTCCAACAAATATTTTAACATTACCTTTACTTTCCTAATCCAAATGAAAATATCTCTTTTACTCAAGTGATTAAATAAAGTGCTTGATTTTAAAATAGCTGTCAGAAAATGATTTACTTTTGCCTTATATAACACAATTGAGAGCAAATAAATAAGCCCTTTACTGGAAAATTATTATTGAAGTCAATAAAGATTAGGTGTGAGGGGATGAAATCCAAAAGGCTATGCATATGGTGTTAGATCCCTGCCTTTTTGTCTGTTTGGGAAATTTGGGAAAACTAGAAAGGTAAGCATGGAACAGGGACAGGATAGGAATCACTGATGCAAACAAGCAGTTTGTAATTCTCTAAGTATCTGATTACTCTCTGGAAGAAGGGGAGGTTTATAGTTACATAAATGTCACCTAGGGCTACAACAAAGGGCTTAAGATTTCTAAACAGTGTTCTAATTTGTCTGAAGTCACTTGACCCAACCAAGTTAGAAAAGGATATAAGAATAGCCCATGCACCCAACCCTAGCTTCAGTCTTACCCATGCCACTCCTAAGCAAGTCCTGATGGGACAGTGAGTTTGTGAGAAGAACAGGATATTTGGAGTCTCAACATTGTTGAGTGTGATTCTGGGTGCATCATGTATAAGCTCTGTGACTTTGGATGAAATTTCTTGGATATAATTTCTCTGAGCCTCAAGATCCTCATGAGGGAGATAATAATATCTACTTCCTTATATGTTATAGGGATAAAAGAATTAATGTATATAATGTTTATTATGGATTGGCCTCTGGTGTGGTGTAGATATTCAGTAAAGAGTAGGTCATAGCCCCTGAAGACATTTAAGATATCTAGATAAAGATATCTATCTATCTTATCTCTGTAATCTTCCATAAGTGAAATGTGTATTATTTAGGGAAATAAGCTTAGGAGCTAGGCTCCTTGGATTCAAATCCTAATTTTGTCACTTAGTATGTAATTGTGAACGAGTTACTTGATTGATTTAAATTACCTCATCTGTATAACCGGTATAAGAAGAAATTAACCTCTTAGGATTATTGTGAGGATTACATGTATTAATATAGGTAAAGTATTTGTAATAATTCTTGACACACAATAGCCCTCAATAAATATTAGCTACTTCAGGTGCACCATTCCTCACCCACAACTGTGTCCTGAAAAAGGCGTTGAAAACTAACATGTTTTTTTTTCCCATAAATTTATACCCCTGACATTCAGTACAATACTGTTCTTCATCTTTATCTTATGTAGTGTAAATATTTATGTTTTCCTATAGAAATAGTGTGTTTAATTAAGGTCACTCTCAGAGTCTTAGATTTTTAAAATAATATATGATACATGCATGATATTACCTTTTTTTTAACATATGAAGGACTCTGAATTTTGAGATATATTTGGCTGAAAGATTAACTTATTGTGGAATTAATACCAATCATCAATCAAAAGGGCATGTATTTTGAGTTACTTTTCCAGTAGTACTAACGACTTTATGCTGACAGAGTCTGCAATATACCAGAGCTACCATCTACTTAGGAAAATACACAAGTTGCTATATCCTGTATATTCTATGTCAGGTACTTATTTCCAGGGAAGATGCATTCAGTCATTATGGTTGCTCAAAACTAAAGAGGAAATGCTCTATTATTTGCAGTTATCTTTACAACCTAGACAGATCAGCCTCACAATGAATTATTTTCATTTGAAAGAAATTTGCGCCTAAAATACTAGTTGTTGGCTTGCTACCTTGCTTTGCCTGCATGGGCCACAACATAAGAAGGAGCCCCATTTTTAAGGTATGCCAAAAATTAGCAGTAAACTGATCTAAGATTAAGGTTAAAATCAAGGAAAGACAACAAGCAACAGGGCAAATACCTAAATTCAGCATACCCTTCATACATCGGGAATGATGAAACAAAAAGCCATACAGCAAATGAGCTCTGTGGATTTCATGATGTATGTACATGATTGTATCAAATTGTGATACAAGGACAGAAATTCCTCTAACCTCCTTATACACAGCCCTTTGGAATGTGACATCACTGCTCTTATGTCAAGATGTAGATTCTCTCTCTGGGTACTTCTTGAAGATGGGGCAGTTTTGATGATTAGAATGTGGCAGAAGTAATACCATGCTATTTCCACACTAGGTTTCAAGACTTCTAGAAACTTCCTTTGCGTTTGCCCTTGGAACCCTGCCATTTCTACCCTGAGAGAAAGCGCAATCTAGCCTCTTTGAACATGAAACACTATTTGAGAAAGAGACTCAGCTGTCTCAGCAGAGCCTACCCCCAGGTAAGGTTTATTTACTCTCCTGGCCAACACAGCCTCATGAGTGAGCCAGGCAGAACTAGCAGGAAGACCACATAGCCAATCCACAGAAATGTGAGGAGTAATAAATCTTTGTTGTTTGAAGCACCTAAATTATGTTTATTTGTGTTTTTTTGTTTGTTTTTTTCATTTGGGAGGGGGAGAGTTCATCAATGCAGGGATGGATCTCTGAGATAGTGATCGTGGATGTATTATATTATCTTGTCTGCAATAAACAGCTTGAGATCTGGAAATAATATATGCTACTTCTTTCATGTCTTCTTGTGAGTAACAAAGTGACCAATATTGCTGAAAGTTCAACTCTTCCAAAGAACATTTTCAGAGATGTAAGCACATTTAATTAACAAGTTCAAGCTGAGGGCTACTATAGAAAGCTCTGGAAATTCTGGGTCTGCAATTACAGGATTTCACTGCATTTTATACCTAGGAGTGTTCTAGTTCGAGCTGACATGCCAAGACAATATTAAAATGTTTAAACATGTTTGAAAGCATCAGCAACTTTTCTCTGTACCTTAGGCTAAACTCAGTTAAACAGTGATTGGATGTATCTCAAGAAGCATTTACTGCCCTGAGGCTTAGACCACTGTCATCCTGAACGTGGCATTATCATCTACTGTGCACGCCATGTCTCAAGCAGTGTTGCTGAATCAACTCAAACATGAATCTGCTGGTTGGCGCATGAAAACTACACTACAGCAGAAAAATATAGTGACTGCCCGGGAGTGATCAATTTATGCACATCAGAGCTGGGGTTTCACTTTGATTTCCCTCTTCACACATGAAAATTAGAGGAGGTGGAGGTTAAGGGAGTGCTCAGGGAGCAGAGTGGAAAGACAGGAAGAAAAAGGCTGGAAATGGGAAGATGCTCTGATATTGATCAAAAGAGTTCATAAAACCCAGGAAAAGACTGGGGGCATTTATTTCACAAGTTAACAACTGATTATTCCACTAAAACCCCAATTTTGGTTTTTCAGCCATTCATGCTTATTTTCCATTGCAAAAATCCCATCTTTCATAATGTTTTTTTTAGTCTCTTGGATTTTCGTATATTAGAAATTATTTACTTAGGGGGTCATAGACTTCAATAATCTGATGAAAACTAGAAGTATTACCTCCTCCCATAAATGTAGATATGTACCCCCCAAGTTGCATAAAGTTTCAGTGGAGCTCAAGATACCTGAGTTAAGGTCACAGTATATTTCCAACCTCTGGTGGATGGGAGAAAGAGGGTATATTTTTATACTTGACTTTTTTCCCTTTGAGTTTCAGTCAAAGGTTAAGAAACATTTTACAATGTGACGTGCATCTTCCAAAAATAGAAATTATAGACAGTAAATAAATTACCAAACACTGGCAGAAAGATTTAAAACAAATAAACAAAAACAAATTATGAAACCGATTTAGAAGTAAGGAAAATAATTTAGGTTTGATTATGTTAATATTTTAAGTTGGTCATGTAAATGTTCAATTTATAAGGCTTTATATAAATAGCAAATTAATGTTTGGGGATGGGTTTAAATGATTATTGATGACCAGTTGGAAAATGTGTTCTTTCCTAAAATGTACATCCAACATTTGCTTCAAATCAGTGTCTGGGATTGCCAGCAACCAGATCTTCATTCACTTATCAGAAGATTGGAAGTGAATTTTTCTTATTATGAAAATTTATACAAAACAATAATGATCCAGATGAGGGTTTCTTTCTTTTTTTTTTAAGTTAATGAAATGTGTTAGCCACTTTATATTGGTTTTACTGTAAAGTGTGATGTGGATAACAAGAAAAGAGTTGCAAACATCAACTTAGAGTCACTTTCCAGTAATGGTCTCAAATCTTCAGTTTTCATAATTAACCATAAAGTTGTAGAATATATATCCTACAATAAATATTAATGTTGTCTTTAGGAATATATGTTTATTCTAAAAATAGTACACAAAGGACCTATTAACTGTAAGAATATTATCTTTGGATTGTGTTCTTGAAGGCAGTGTTCATCTTACCTTTGCTTCCCCACATAACATAATTCTATACAAATAAAGAAGTTAAAAAAAGAAAATTGAAAAAAAAATCAATTAATAGATATTATTTTCTCAAACTTTCTTTCCTCCAACATAAACCACAACAAAGCACTTTTATTAAGTAAGTGAGAAGTTAATGAATAGTTCCTGTAATAAGGAGCTGGTATTAAATATCTACTTAATGCAAGTATGTTAAATATTAAAACAAATTAATTCGGTATGTGGTGATGTCTTAATTAAGAAGAAATCACTACAGTGGTTATAATGAGATAGAAGATATTTCTAAGTATCTTTTTCTATGTGTTATTTTGTGTGAAGTCTAAAATAAACTATATTAAAGCTCAAATCATGTATGAAGTAGAATGGTAATAGAATGTGATTGTAGCAATTTATATTTATTGAAGCAATATAATTAATATTTTAATGTAGCAAAAAAAATAAAAAACAAAACCAAAAACAAAACAAGTAGCCATGCATTTTCTCCTTCAGTGTAGAAATCTTGAGAAACTCTGCAATTATTCTAATGATACCACTATTTGCAAATATATTCTCAAACTCTGTGCTTGCGATTACCTGTTGAAATATCTCACAAGTCATACAGAAAAGCTGATCTAATTGGAAGTACTTCCGTAATAACAGCTCTGTTGTAACAGAATCCCATTAGTTATTGTGATTTGGGACAAAGACATAAAGTTCCTCCTTTGTGTTCCTTACTAAGGAAGTTTTCACAAAAACATTGTTTTGCAGTACTGTTGAGAGATGAGGTTCTGAAAGCTTTTAGTGGGAGCTCAAAAACCATTTATGGCGAGAGCTTTAAAATGGCTGGAAGCTGGCTCCTTAGTCTGGTCAATAAGTTGATCAGTTGAAACTAAATTTGGCAATCACAATTAGGACCAAAAGAGTGTTGAAGAGCTTGGGAGTGCAGAGCAGGTAAATAAAAGGAAAGAGAAGGAAGGAAATGTTCTCTGATGATTAGCAAACAGGACTCAAAAGAGTAGCTAAAGTGGGGGAAATCAATGAAGTAATACTGGATCAGTTTGCTTCATTGATTTTTGCTGCTCATTGAAATGTTTTCCTTTATTTACTTCCTATTTCTTCAGAGAGTGGTAAAGTCTCACTGTTGAACCTCCCTTGGAGCCTGTGATTGGCAGACAGGCGAGCTCTGGAGATCCTCTCCTGCCTACATTATACCTTCTCATGCTGCATGGATTCAGAGCCACTTCTAATGCTCCATGTGACGCTGCAAGAGCCACACTGCGTAGCTTTTGGGGTGGGGCAGAACAAAAGTCCCTCCCAAGGACCCTACATCATAACCCCCAGAACCCGTGAACACGTTAGTTTACAAGGGATGGGGGAATTAAGGTGTCAGATGGTGTTGAGGTTGCTAATATACTGACCTCCAAATAGGGAGATTTTAGGAGGTTAGGTTACAAACAAAAGAATGAGGGCAGGCTCTAGAAACTGGAAAAGGCAACAAGTAGATTCTCTCCTCCAGCCTCTAGAAAGGAATGCAGCCCTGGAGAGACTGATTTTAGCCCATGAATGAGGCCCATTTCAAACCTCTGACCTACAGAACTGTAAGAGGACACATTTTTGCTTTTCCAAGACACTCAGTTTGTAGCACTTTGTTACAGTTTCAAGAAGAACTTAATACACACTCCCACCTATTTCCTGGTTGACTAGGGTTAGCACAGAATTGATGTATTTGACCCTTACCAGCCAGATTTCATCCATGAAAGGAAATAGAATGGAAGGTTTTTGATTTACAAAAGTTTTCACTGAGTCGTGTTTACCTAAATTTTGAGCATCTGCTCAAGAATTTTCATTTTGCACTTCTGAAAATTTTGCTACATCCTAGTATATGATTGTCTCAGTGATTTGTCTATGACCAGTCAACAAAGTCCCATTTCTTTTTTGTCCTGGAAAGTACTAACAGTTCACTTTTTCCGAATGATAGCTTCCTTCTGTTCCATCCCTCAGTGATAGTTGTTTCTGAGATCATTACCAGAGAGATCAATTTAAGCCATTCTGTATGTGGGTGGTGTGATTCCCAAAAATAGAAAGAAAGAGAGAGAGAGAGAAAGAGAGAGAGAGCACCCATTTGGCATAGTATCTATGAAGGAGAGGCAGGTACTAGGGTGCAACCCTAAAGAGGGCTTCGTCAGGCTTCATCACATTCATGGGGCTTTTGTGAATTCCTGATATTTATTACTTGAGGGCATTTTTGTGTTTGCTTTTGTTTTTGTTTAGCCTGTTTCACTTCTGGTGGTTAGCAGGAACATGTCTAATAAAAAACACCTTACCATTATTTTAAGAACAGTAAGTAGAGGAACAAGTCTCTCCCTAGTTGAAAACCCTCTTCTATAAATTTCAAATTCCATGTTTTAGCACAGAAGGCCCTTCAGGATCTGAATCCTGTCTACCTCTTATCCTTAACCTCTTTCCATTCTTACTTACTCCCATTTGCCACTTCAACAGACCTAATGCAGTTATCATTTCCAGAAAGCCTCTTGCTGCCCCATGTGTTCATGATATTAATGTGTTGCTTCTTCTATTATTCCTTGCCTTGTGGTGACATTCAAAATCCAGTTCCAAGATGTCTCCTTTGAGATTTCTTCTAAATAGCCTAACTGTGATTTCTCTTGATTTCTTCTCAGTGTAATTGGCCAAGCAGAAAAGGTGAAGTGATTTTTGTTTATTTGGTACTTGCAGATCTGAATAAACTTCCCAACTATTCACTCTCCTTATCCCCTTTCAGGGCCTGTTTCTCCAGTTGAGATATGTTTTCTAACAGAACATTGTAGTTGATTGAAAGAAGCCATGGTTATATTTTAAGAACAAAATGTAGCCTTCATGCTCAGCCTGGGGGAGGGTGGTGGGTTCAGTGGAGGCAGTAGGAGGTGTGAAGAGTAAATCTAATGGGAAAACCCCATACTTAGTGGTCACAAGGCTATCCACATGAGCTAATTTGTGAAACTTCTTTGCTTATGGATGGTGGCTATTTTAGAGTTCTTTAGTGTTGTCAGGACTTCTGGCTGGCACTTATACAAATCTTTCAATAATAAAATTTATTATTGGCTTACACACAGCTTACTTCATAAACAAAGATTTTCAAAACAAGTCATGAAGGAAAGGTATTCTATGTGACGGCAAAAGTGAAAAGCAGAGGTTCTCTTCTCTCATTCTTGTAATGTGGGTGTATTTTAATAAGAACTGTTGTAGGCAGTGTGCCAATCTATTTCAGTTCAACAAATTTTATTTGCCTTTTGGTGGCAACCTGATGGGTACATTTTAAGAAGGTAGGATCATAGGTAATTAGGATAAGTACTTTTCTAACTGAAGACCATGATTCACTAGTTGGTGACTGAACCCATTTAGGAAGTTATAATCAGTATTCACATCATGGTCACACTATTTTATGAAGATTTTTGTTGTAGTTTTTTACATGAATATAAATATTTATATGTGTGTACTTGGTCCCTGTATAAAATGGAATTTTTATTTTGGGTCACACTGAAAACTACTGAAAGTCTATAATTTAAATCATATCACAGGGAAATCTGTGTATTCTTGCCTATTTCTGAGTAAGCTATATATCATATGATATGTAATACAAAATATAATTTTAATATGCCCATAATTTCATGTGAATTTTAAATTGTGCTTTTAACTGTGATTTCAAATGATACTTCAGAGACAAAAAGTTTTATTCTTATTCAAAAAGAATTCAGATAATTCAAAAAATAGGAGCTAGTCACATCCTCAATAACCACCTCAAGAAGTCTACTGTAGGGCGCCTGGGTGGCTCAGTTGGTTAAGCGACTGCCTTCGGCTCAGGTCATGATCCTGGAGTCCCTGGATCCAGTCCCGCATCGGGCTCCCTGCTCAGCGGGGAGTCTGCTTCTCCCTCTGACCCTCCCCACTCTCATGTGCTCTCTCTCATTCTCTCTCTCTCAAATAAATAAATAAAATCTTTAAAAAAAAAAGAAGTCTACTGTAAATACAGTTTACCTTGAGACATTCTGAATTTATAGTTAATTACCTAGATTCCAGTTTTCTAGAATTATGTGTAATTGTGATGATTTGATTTATTTCAATCAGCAAAATGGCAACAGACCCTTTCGAAAAGGAAGACTTAATGTGACTTTTTAAAGTCATATAGACATTACGATGTAGGACACATTTAAGCTGTCTAATTGTACTGCTGGTCTAATGCCTAAGTATTAATCTGTCACTATGTCAAATTACATACATTTAGGCTTTTTTTTTTTCGTAAAATGTGTCTGCACTTAACAAACTCATAGTGTAAAAAATTCACGAGTGCAATTAGAATGTCATGTCTTCTGCAGATGACTTAAGAAAAGCATGAATCAGAGCTTAACAGTCCAACATAATTTTATAGTTAATCTTGGTGAAATTATGGTATTGTAACAACTCAAAGGCAGTAGTACAGTGAGATTAGCAGACAGTGACGATCGGCTATTTATCGCCACCATCTGCTGTGCATGCTCGTTATTTAAGTCTTTTTTTTTTTTTTTTCTCCTAATGTTTTCAGTTTTGACTTTGCCAGCAGTGGGCATCACATAGGAAAATGGGTTTCATGGTGCAAACAGATTTTCCCATGTGTTCAATGAATTAGCTTCACTGGCTATTCTGCAGCTCCCAGGCAGACAAGACTGGCTGGAGGGAATTAATTTTAGAAAGCTTTTGTGTCCTGGCCAGTGTCTTGTACAGCTCAAAGGAATCTTTCTCTATAAGAAACAAAAAAGATAAAACTACAAGTATTGGAATAATGAAAATCATCACTAAAACATATGCTTTGGGAGTTCCCTTTGAATGACATACTTAAAATGTATGTGGACCGTATTAACCATTTGATTATATTCTGTAAGTACTTAAGGGAATCATTTGATGGGAATCTTACTAATTTGTCAGCCTTCTCTCTTCTGCAAATAAGCCAAGGACTAGTGGAACTAGGACTTGTTATGGCAGGCCAGAGGAACTCAGTGAAAATTCTAGTATGGAGACAAAATAAGAGATGGAGTTTACTGAACAAAGCTAGCATGAAGGGGCGCCTGGGGGGCTCAGTCCATTAAGTGTCTGCCTTCAGCTCAGGTCATGATTCCAGGGTCCTGGAATCAAGTCCAGCATCGGGCCCACTGCTGGGTGGGGAGTCTGCTTCTCCCTCTATCCCTCCCTCCTGCTTGTGCTCTCTCTCTCTCAAATAAATAAATAAAACCTTAAAAAAAAAAAAAGTTGGCCTGAAGTTTCCAGGTCCATGAAGGGCATAGGTCCCACGAGTGGGATAACATAACTTGCAGAAGTATATTCATTCATCCAAAAAAATTTGATATGTCATGTACTATTCTAAAGCTTTACATCTATTAACTCATTCAGTTCTCACAGCAACTCTGTGGGGAAGGTTGTATATTACCCTGTGTTACAGGTGAGGAAATTAAGGCACAGAGAAGTTAAGTGAGTTACCCAAGAGTCTGTATCTAGCCAGTGATAGAATGAGGTTGCAAACCCAGGCAGTCTGACCTCTGAGCTGTGCCGTACTACCTCTCAATAACAGCACACCAATGTACCAGAAACTCAGGTCATATGTTAGGAAAAAAAAAAAAATCATCTTTGTCTAAGCTGAATTAAAGCAGGAAAGCATTGTCTGTGTAGAAGGAGTTTTAGTTTGGACAGACAGAAGGTGAAAACTCGAAAAGCATGTGTGGGTGGAGGTTCCAGGGCCAGAATGACATTGGGCAGACTATGTTCCCTTGGGGTTTTCTCTCACAGCTGTCCCTCAGTTGGTATTGAAGATGAAGAGTTTTGTGTCCAAGTCAAAATAAGGAGACTAAATTACTGTGGTGGAAAAAGCCTCAAACGTCTATTATTAAAACCATATTCTGCTAAGAAAAATTTCATCATCACAATACAGGTCTATTTTGAATTCTGCATGATAGAAAGACACCTCAATTATGAGGTTTGGGATCATTGTCATTCCAGAGACAGGAAAGCCATGTTTGGAAACCACAGTGGGCTGGGCTGAACTTCTGAGAATGGGAGATGCCGAACCACTCCTTGGTGAACTGAATGTGAGAAGTGGAAATAAATGCTTTCACAATAGAAAAGAAGAAGTGTGGACAGTTATTTCTGGCAAACAAAGCATCAGAAGATTATGTAGGACATATTAATCACAATTGTGTTCGTTAAATTGGGAAAGAAATACTGACTGTAGTGATTTCTTAAGAGAAAATGAACACAAAACAATACTTGACCTATACTTATCCAATTCAATTCCCTGTATTAATCAGGTAATTGATTAATATCCAAATATTTTTGTTTATTTGAGAATATATAGCTGCAACCCATGGAGCTGAGATTTAATCTCTAGAAATGGGGGAAAGCTATGTATATTAGAAGAGAATGTGGTAAAGACAGTAGTGACTTTAAGAACATTTATATACCTTGTACTTTTTCATAATTGTATCTTGGAGTTTAAAAACCAAGGACTCATGTACTGTGTAAACCTTTATTTTCATTTTGTGAAGACCTTTACTTTCACTTCTCTTCATTGGATAGAATCAATGAATCAGAGTGATTAATACACTGGGATCTGAGCAAAGGAAGTCTGATTCGAGTCCACATTCTGTCACTTATCAGCAATGTAACCTTGAGCAAGTTACTTAACTCTGAGTCTATCTCATTGGGTTGTTTGGATAATTAAATTTTCTAATGCATGCTAAGTGCCCAGTGTAATGATCTACATACAGAAACACTTAATATATTTTTCTACTGTTATCGCTACTATTGGTCTAACTACTACTCTAGTTTCTTTTCCACACATACATTTGAATGATAGAATATTCATTCTAAATTATTGAAAATTAGTATTTTTACTCAATATCCTCTTTGCTTGGCATAAATTAAAAAAGTCAAAACCTTACATCTTCAGAATATTTACCAGTTAAGTACAGGAAAACAACAGTTTTCACATACAAATATAGATTCATGTCTTTGTATTATAAATTATAGTGCCAAATACATATCCTTAAAATAAAGCCCCAGTGATTTTAAAATTATTTAAATTAATAAGTATTAAAATGCATATTACAAGAAGCTTAAAAGAAGAAATGCAAAGTAATTTAATTTCAAAGATTAGGTGTACATAAGTTAATGATTTTTCTGACAGCATTGTATTTTATAATTACTAACTGTTCAAAGTTAACTGAAATTTAATCTATTGTGACTTGCAAATATATAATAATAAAGGCTATAAATAATAATTAGTACTCTGTCATTTACCTAACTAGGTATAATCTCTCATTTCCCCTAAAGAAACAATTTTCACATAATTACTATTTTGTACAAAATCACATTTTTTTACTGCTTAAATCTTATTTTTTTTTTCATATGGGGATATGAGAAAATGGTAAAATTGAGAAATTTAAAAAGAATATGTACTTTCAACACAGTGTAATATCTAGCTTATTACTTGGGTGGCTTTATAAGCATTAAAAATAATTTAATCTAAAGAATCTTTAAACAGATTGGAAAATATAAAAGGTGTAGAATCCCAGTTAACATGCGTTAAATTATCTTCAAAAAGAGCGGGGACAAGTTAAGAAACAGCTTCCTGCTTTGCGTGTTAACTAGCCTAAATAATGCAGAGCTTAAGCGCAAAAGCAAGAGAATTTAAAAGGGAAAACAAATATCTTGAGACAACTTGTCTTTTAAAGTAACTGTCAAGGAGAACTTGTCTCTCTGAATAAAAGCGAGCAATGACTTAAGGGATTCATTTATCCTTTAGGGTGTATTAAAGAGTGTCATTTAACTATTAAAAATGTTGTGCATTCAAAATAAGGACTAATTATCTGCTCATGATATGCCTATATGGCTTCCAAAGGACATACAGGGATTTGGTATGATTAAATGCATTTCGAATTGCAGTCAGGTTGAGGATTCAGAATAAGTTGATCTGAGAAGTAGGACTAGTCATACATTATTCATGAATATGGGAAACGAGTAAAATAAAATATGCTGCTTACAATGTGTCCAGATAGGGCTAAATATTCCAAAATAGTCAACATCAGACTGGATTTTTTGTCTATGAACTAACAGAAAAAAAAAAAAAAAAACTTTCGAGTAACTAGTGAATCAGATGTAATAATGATCATATTGAATATTTAACCCCAGGGCTATCAACCAAGAAGGAGAAGCACTAATAAACTTTTTCCTGCTGGGAAAGATATAATTAAATCTGCTATCTTGTGGATAACTAAAGAGATTCCCCCCTTTTTTTTTCTTCCACAAAATGGAAGTACTTACAGATAAATCACCAAGCCACTATCATTATGCTAGATTAGATTATTTTAAACTAAGTTGGAGTAAGTTAAAATAAATGAATTTTTATGAAAGAGATGTTTTTCTCCCTCCCCTGACAGTTATAAAATATTCAATGTCATTTCTATTTGGAGTTTGAGAGTGTTTTTCTTTCTATATGGAAAACTAACAACAAATACAAGTTCTCAATTAGTAAATATATTTTCCTGACAGTATTGAAAAAATACAGGAACATAAAAAATCCATGAAATAAAATATTTCAAATGGCTAAGCATCCACAGAATATTAATTATATTGCTGCTTGCTACAAATTGAGATATCAGTACTAAATAAATTATTCTTAAATTAATTATTCTTAAATTTTTAAGCAATCTTTAAGATGATAGCCCTTCTAATTTGTTCCTCTACAGTTAAAGAAGCAAATCATAGCCACTGATTATTTCTCTCCCACTCTTCCTTCCTTCCTAGTGCTATTCTATTACGTTAACAAAAATAGTCTGCTAATTCATATACACTGCCTTCTCAGCTCAAAATTTGTCTTAAATGAACATTTTATTCAACCTGAATTGAGATGGGTTAAAAATGTCCTTTTTTTTTTTTTTTCTTACAGCACCTGGACATGAAAATAAGGACAAAAGGTACAAAGGACATAACAGCCCAAAGACATCTCTCTGCTTTAAGAAGATCTTGTGAATAGTGACCATGTGCTGATTAAACTCAGCATACCAATGTTCATTAAGATAAATAGTTAAGCTGTTATTATGAATGGCAGGCATTTATCCATGCAGAGTGACAAGGATAGCTGTGGACACACAGAAGGTCATATAAGTGTAAGCTACCATCATCATAGGAATAGATTATTTAGTGCCTGACATAATTTAGGGCATTTTTTCCTACTGAATGAGAAGAGAATGAGGCAAGCGTCATTGTGTCCATTTCCCAGATCGTTAAAAGTAAGAGACAAGTGCTAAGGGATTTGTCTGAAAAAAAAAAAAAAATCTAGAAAGTGAAAGAGGTATAAAGACATTGGCTAAGCTAGGGATCATGGAGTAAACATACCTGCTTTCTTATCACTAACTCTATGAGCGTATACAAGCTAATTAACCTTGCTTAGCCACTGCCTCCCTACTCACTTGTCAACAGACTGTGAAAAATAAACATGACTCTGTGCCTCAAATTCTTAGATAGGTGCACATAAGAAGTTTTCAATAAATATGTGTTTGAGAAAGGAAAGAAGGAAGGAGTAAGGGAAGAAAGGCTGAATCCTCATTTTGTCATCTATTCTCTCTATTCTTTCCTTCATACCTAACTAGTTTTCAGTGAATATATGGTAATTATAACATAGAGATTGAAAAAATACAAAGAAAGAAAAAAATTAAATTAAAAAAAAGACCTGAGAAAAAGAAAAATAGTAGAAAAGTTAGGGAAGAAAAAGCAGAAGCAACTGAAAAAAAAATGAAGGAACACAGGGAAGGAGGGAGGGAGGGGGTGGAGAGGGAGAGTAAAGGGGAAGGGAAGAAAGAATGGAAGAAGGAAAAAAGGAAAAGAAGAAGAAGAGAGTATGAGGTAAGGAAGAAGGAAATGGAAGGCAAAAAACAGGAAAAATAAAATAGAAAGATAATGAGTCTCAGCTTGATGTATGACTTGTGGAAGAATTAATATTTACCATTAATGTGATACAGATTTTCAGCTCTGTTTTGAGGTATAGTGTGAGGATTCATTATCAACATTGACTCTCAATGGTCACCGATCCATGACAAATTAATCTAGGTTAGATCCACGAGAAGCCATGTTAAAAGCCAGAACTCCCCTTCCTTCCTACGTGTCCGGACAGGCTGTAACATAAGGCTGAAACAAAATTTAAAAAATGACTCTACAGGATATTAGCTCATCGGCATGAAAAATAACAGAGAATGAATGAGTTGATCAATCACTTCCTATTATGAACAAAGAAAATATCCAAAAGCCTACGAAATGAATCTAAAGGTGGAACATGGCAGATAAGTTAATGAAAAACTATGGCCCAACAAGGAATAAAAAAAACTGCATTAAGGGAAAAAAGTGTAGATCAATGACGCAGAACAGTTGCACATTTTGTATTACCTACCTTTAACTTCAAAAAGTTTTTAGTAGGACTCTAACCATTCAAAAAAAGAGTAAGCTAACAGGAGCTGTCTGTTAAATATATATTGAGATTTCCTTTTTTTTTTCTTTTTCTTTTCTTTTAATCCTGTTTGATTCTTGACTATCCAATTTTATGTAGAGTTTTCTGGATGTTTTAACTAGTTTTGTTTTGTTTTTACTGTGTTAAAGAACATACACTTCAAGCTTTGTTTAATTTTAGTGTTTTAAATATTTTAGGGTTTATTTATTTATTTATATGACAGAGAGAGAGACAGCAAGAGAGGGAACACAAGCAGGGGGAGTGGGAGAGAGAGAAGCAGGCTTCCTGCTGAGCACGGAGCCCGATGCGGGGCTCGATCCCAGGACCCTGGGATCATGACCAGAGCCAAAGGCCTACGCTTAATGACTGAGCCACCCAGGTGCCCCATAGTGTTTTAAATATTTTAAGTAAACATCATTATTGGTCAGAAGATCCTCATGTGGCCCCTCTTTATCTTTTGTTCTTGTTCATTTACACCATCAATACCCAAATTATGGCTTCAGTTGAGGGCAGAACATCCAAAAACAGATTTTAAATTGGATACTACTCAAGTTGATGACATCCTGTTCTTTTTTTTTTTTTTTTTTAGGGGTTACTAACCATTTAACCATTAAACCTGTTTTCAGCTAAAATCCTTTTTTAAACTAGAAATAGGATGGATTAGCTTCCCAGGAAGGAAAAACTTCCAAATGACTTGGCGAGGCAGAGGCATATGTTTTAGAACAACATTAAAAAATGTTATTTGAGAATCGTTTAATGTTCCAAAAGAAGTACAACTAATGACCTAAAATTAGTAGAGGATTTAGAATGTTCCCAGTGGCTGATTTCAATTCCCTTTCAAAGTAAATCTGAGTGTTATAATGACAGCAGAGTGCTTATCATAATTTATACAAGCTTTGCTACTTTCTAGCAATGCTGGACATGGATTTAAAAGAGACTGATGAGTTTTTATACATTTTTGAGGTGTCATCTGACATAAACACAGATTTTTACAGCAATTTATTCAACAAAGAGTCACCTGGTATTCCCTACCAATGGATTGTGGGGTTAATTTAAACATGGATCCTATCTTCAAGATGCAGAGAATCTAAGAAAGGGAGACAAGTACATAAGTAACTTTAATCCTTTTAGAAAGTCATAACTTTCATAAAAGAAGTACAATAAGTTATGTGAAATGTAAAGGAAGAATAAAATTTAGCTTTTGTCATTGAGCCTGTCATTAGAAACGGCAATGCTAGTCCACAAAGTCCCCACCGCCCCCTTCCCGTCAGAGGCTGACCTCTACTTCCACATCCTTCCAAACATCATTACCCAGTATTGGATGAAAGATGAAACCTTTTTCCCATCCCTGAATATGGTGAAAGGGAATTTATTTCTTGTAAATTTCAGCCAATTATCTCCCTCTGTCATTCTATTCTACAGAGAAACAGACATAGCCTCTCCAAAATGGAAAATTTGTGTTTTTAGCAATATCATAATGATGCTAATATCCTAGCAGGGAAAAAAATAATATATATTGGCTTGATACATATCCTTACTAGAAAATCACTTGGCACATTTTAGATACTGATGAATGATTGTGGAATAAATGAATTACTGAATACTAAAATATTAACTATGTCTCAGCTTCATAATACTTATTGCTCTATCAAATGCTTCAAATGTGTATAGGAATCTTGAATGTATTCACTGAAAAGCTCAGGGCCTCTAATGGAGCCAGAGGAAACGGAGCTAGACCTCACATCTATTGGTGGATTGAGTTGGAAGCTATGGTAGCATGTGGCTGTTTAACCCAGGTAAATTCATTTACTGAATTTTTACTCAAGACAGATTCCAAAGTACCTATAACTTTTTCCTAGTTCCTTAAAATTCTAAAACACAATCTAGCAAACAAATATTAGATACAATTTACAGATTTTCAGTCATAATGCTATATAACTTGGTATCATTGGTACTTACACTTACCTGGGTTTACGTCATTTACAATTATATTAAGGCTCACCCCTTTTTTTTTTTTTTTTCCTTTTACCCTACATAGCCTCCTCTATTCAACTTGCATCTGAAACTTTACTAAGAGAAAAGAGTAAGAGGCAAGATTTTTCCAGGGATGACAATGTCGTCAAGACCTGTATGGAGTTTCTAAAGCAGTCTCATAAATTACTTGAGCAGACCATGATGCCAATGCCTCAGAAGATACTACATAAGGGCTTAAGACACACACTGTGTGCACCCTAGTTGTCTCGCTAGGTGACGCAAAGTGATGACATCTATACAGCCTGGCTAAGGGCCCAGCTACGTTGGTGGGCTCTCATGATGTTATAAGTGTCTATGAAACACAAAATGCTCATAAAAGTAGTGTTTTGGCTACTGCCTGTAACAGCCAGAAAAGTCTGGGACCAGTGATTATGGACCTGTTTAGAACCAAACCCACTTCTGATAAGCCAAAGATGTCTCATGCTCTTCCAGAGAATTCCTGCTGTAAGGGTGTCAAATATAATAATGCCTGCAGGGACTCAACAAAGATGGAAAGATGCAAGAGATTTTGAACACAAGACAGACTTTTCCAGGGTCAGAGGCACTTACATACAAAGAGGGCTTAGACTTCTTAAGATCATTCCAGTTTCCTCCACTGGCCAGGCCTGGTCTTGTACAGAGCTTTTAAAACTACATTTAGAGAGGGATTTTTATATATCCTATAGCTCCCAGGAATAAGAGAATGAAGGGTTGTCACATCATTATTTTTTCTAGGTTCTTTGTAAATAAAATTATTTCGGGGACGAGAAAGAGAGCGAAGCCATTAAACCACACCTAAGGCATTTGGATACAATGGAGGTTTTTCTTATGCATTTTGCAAGAAAAAGAATAAATGTGAATGCAATAGCGATAACAGACCGAATTCTCTGAGCTGGCAAAAGGTATATTTTAAACTGATTTTCTGTTGTGTGAGATCCAATTACTTTTGTTAAAGTGCTTTAAGATTCAATATCACTTCCTCCTAGCCATGATTATTAGAAGGAGGGAAAGAACAGAATATGTATTTTTCAAAAATTATTTTCCTAGTTATGCAAGTCATAATAAAGAATCCATTATATTATATTGATGTGATTATTTAGAGTAAAATGTAAGAAAAACAAGAATCCTACAGTTTTCCATGCAGTGAACGAATATAGCTTATACAACATGAGAAACATTTAAAAACAAAATTTGTGAGATGATAATGCTCATCCTAGAAAATTAAGAAATGAGCCACAAATAAAGAATTCATACTAAAGACCTACACATATTTCACAACAAAACTGTGAAGTTATCAGGTCAATCATCTTACCAAACTGCTTTTTCTTTCTCAACTGAGTATCTTAAAGGGCATAAAAATTATCCATAATAATAATATAGTAGAAATTCAGAGGATTGCTAATACTACTTAACACACTTTAAAAAATCATTCCCTACCCAAAAATCATCAAAATATAGTGTTTGTTCATAAGATTCTTTGTGTTCTTTGTTCAATACCTTCAATTCTGTTAAACTCAAGCTAAACATGACAACTTAATTTGTGATGTGTGTGCTATTTATTTTGAACTGTATTGTACTGTGTATGGTGTGTCTCCTATTTGTAGATTTTCAGTAAGTGAAAGTGGGGGAGGGAAAGAAAGGGGTCAGAACGGACAGCAAAACTGAATCAGTGCATCCCATGCCAATGAAGTGATGAAAAACCGCACTGTTCTTACAGTGGCAATAATGAATATAAATAGACAAAGGATGTTGAATAGCTACTGGGAAAAAAAAGAATGAAGCCTCCATTTCAAGAAAGAACCTTTTACTGCCATCACAGATAGCTTTGTGGACGGGCTAAATTAGGATGCCATATAACCATTTCATGCTTTAAGAGAAGTCTTTGAAAGACAGCTCTCACATATTTTTATCTCAAGAATCTGACTTAATAATAGGAATGTTGCTTGTTGTAATAGTTGTACATGGTCTAGTCTCTCTCTCTCTCCCCCCCTCCCTTCCTCCCTCCCTCCTTTCTCCCTATTTCTTCATCTCTGATTTTAGTAAGGAGTGAGTGTGTGTGGTGTGCATGTGTATGTGTGTAGGTTTGAGATAGCTGAGTTTGAGATGAACACTGCTAACATAGATCCACTACTTTTATGCTTTCATTGTGAAATTTCATGGAAGGCCAAAAATAAGCCCAATTTTGTACTATCAGAAGAGTAATTTGAAAACAGATTATGGATGATACATAGGCCAATATCTGCATTATGATAATTTTACCTAGAAAGCAGTGTCTCAATAGATTCTGGATATTTTAACTTATAGCAATATATGGATTCATTATTTACCCACAGATGCCACACAAATATGTAATAACTCTTCAATTAAATGTCAGAAGTTGTAGTATATTTTTAATTATATTAGGTGATTTCTGTTGACTAGAAATATTTTTAGTTGAAAAATGAAGACAGAATAATATGAAAACCATTTCAACGGTAGCTATATGTATTAAAAAATGTTTAACTTGAACATTTCTAAAACTGTCTATAAATTAAGGGACAACATATTAAGAGGATGGCAGATCGTGACTAAGAGTTATTTTGTGATTTTGCAAAATTTCTCATAGCCATGTAATAAAAACTCAGTAGGTAAAATATCCTGTTTTATTTCTGAAAACATATTAAAGATAATTCTTGAAACTACATAGATTAAAATAAACTTATTATAAACTTATTAATATAGAATGCATTATACAATTTTGTATTTGCTTATGCAGTATAACACCATAAATGGATAATTTACAGGATCAGCAATATAAAATGCTAAAAGTTTAGCTCCCTCATGTCACAAAAATTTTGAAGTTAATTTATGTAGACAAGGAGGAAAAAATACGTGACATATTCCTTGGGGTGAGGATTTATTCTGGTTAAGTAAAGTTTTTAAGATCTAATATGCAAGCATCACTACAATTAAAATACAAAATATATTTAACCTTAATAATACAAATATTCTGATTATCTCTTAATAGAAAGTCAACTTGAAAGATTCCTTCAACTTGTCACTTGACTTTGCTGATATACAATTGATTCACTCTGAAGAAGGAATATATAGTTATCAAATATTCTATATAAAAATAAAATTTCTAGAATTTATTTATATCATAAATATTAGACAACAGACATGCTAATGAAATACTAGAAAAAAAGGTAGTCATAATTTGAAAAAAAAATTGATTTATGACACTTGAAAAATTTTCCAAAAAACAATTTCTAAATACAGACAAAAGAAGGTCAATTTTAATATTAAATAGCATTTTGGCTTGCAACGCTGGACCTGTTTGCTTAAAAAAGAAGAAGAAAAAAGGGAGCATAAAGGAAAACCTGAAAAAATAAATCTGCTTTCATCTAAAGAGGATCTGAGCAATTATACTGAAATTCATGTAGTGTAAAGAATAGCAGTCCTAGACAGTAAATCTGACTATTATCCCAAATAGCATAATTATCTTCTCTCTACTAAATACTCTATGATCTTTTCAAAAGGATGGGCAGAGGGACTAATTCTCTGTAGTTATGCAAATCCCGCCTAGAAAGAACACTATAGATAATAACCATAGGTCAGTTTATTTCAAGACAATATACCAGGTGCCCACATTGTCAAAATACCTGCATTGTAATTCCATTCCAGTTGCTGTTTTTAATTATGAGGCTCTTCTCAACAGGAAACAATCCTACAGAGAACTGAAACAATTTATTTTAAGTACTGTAAACAACAGAGAGGCTCTGCTTCATGGATTTGAGATTCCTGTTCACCCTGAGAGCTCACAGCATGTTACGCCAACTGAACATACAATATTGATAAAGATAGATTCTCATTTCAAAATGTTTTGCCTCATGAAAGACCTTAAGTAGAGATTCAGATGGCTTTTATTCTTAGTAGTAATTACAAATATTATATTTTCTTTGCTGCCCTAGTAATAATTTTTATGGAAATACAAACCATTGTACAAATCAAGCACACCAGTTCTACCTCATTGGCACATAAAGTTCCAAGGAAAATATTTGGATAAGAAAGAACTTTGAATGCAAGCCTTCAAACCTATGAATAACTAATTTTTAGAATAATGAAATGTCTCTAAGTTTCCCGTACCACATACTAGCAACAAAACATTATCTGCTTAAGAAAAGATATATAAAGTCATCAAGCCTAATCAGTCTAGTCAACTGAGGGAAGTTTTCCATTGCTTCTTGCAGGTTAGTATATAAAAAGGCAGCCAAATGGGATTTAAAGAAACTTCATAAAAATAAAGATTTCAGTTAATTAACATCTGTCCCCATACTGGCTTCTAGAATTTACAATATTTACATAGTGCTTATTGCCAGTCATGGTTTTAAATGTTTAATTATTAACCCATTTATTTTTTTATCCTCATTTTAGGGATGAGTCTCCAAAAGGTTGAGTCACTTGCCCAAATCACTGTGCTAGTAAGTGCCCCAGCCTGGGTTTGAACTCAGTCTATCTTCCGAGTCTATGGCACACAGAGAATATAGTTGAAGCTAATAGTTAGAGCATAAGAGAGAAACATATAAAAACCATAACACTTTGCAGGAATGTCGTGATACAGGTACAATTTTGAGCTAATTTTAAGGCACATTAAGTTTGGGAAATGCCTTATCGTCTACTACTTGCTCTTAGAGTGTCTACAGCACAGAATTGCTTATTGTTACTAGAATATATCATGTTTTACATTTCTGTGCCTCTGAGAAGACTTGCTGTTATTCTGGTTTGTTTATTTCATCATGGGTGGAGACTATATCCACACATGAAAATTTGGAATAAATATCCATATTATTTAAAGTGGTAAATTATTAGAAATATACTGCAAATTATAAAATATGCATTAGTCCACATCTAAGGTACATTGAGAATATTTGTAACTTGTAAGAATAAGTTAATTTTCTAGAATAAATACAAACCATATATTTTAGGGCTGAATCTTTATGAAATCACAAATATACTAAAACTAAACCTCAACCACAATAAGTAGAGCCCATAGAGATTCTGTGATATTTGTAATCTGACTCTCAATATGGAATTCTGTTGAAAAGTGCAGACTTAAATTTAACAATGACTTTAAACATATAATGGCAACATTTCCTACATTAATGTAAACTTGACCCTTAGATGATGTAAATTGCTTTTGGTGTTCTAAGCTTTAACGTTGTTCTCTCATATCCAAAGACATGAGCTGCTTGGTCAAAAGAATGAATTTCCTTCAACAATATCTGTTGCGGGCTATATGTGATGAAAAGCTAGTTTTAAATCTTTTAGCTTTATCAGCAAAACTCATTTTATATCTATCGGAACTTCACATCTTGTAGTTTTCATAATTGAACAAATAAAACCTTTGCAGATGCTTTTCAGGAAAAGACAGGAAAGCGTAAGGGTTGCCAACAAGTCATTAACACAATCCAAAACTTGTAAGAAGGTATCAGACATATGATTAGCCTTTTCTTCTCTTTCCACTAAACAGCCTAACTGAATAAATACATTCTGTACTCCATATTTCTTGTTCAATTTTCCAGACATGGTAAACTTCAATGGCAGTAGAGAGTCACTAATTGAAGTTAATCTTGGTCACACATAAATATCTGGCATCAGTTTTCTTGGCAGGGAAATACTAAATAATTAACAGCAAACGACTGGTTTCGTAAGTGGTTATTTGCAAGAGGAGGCAGTATATTGTGGATTGTGAGAGTGTTTTCACTTTGGAGCCAGAGTGTCTGTGTTGGAATCATAGTTCTGCCAATAAGATATGTGGCCTTGGAATCTTTTTAATACTTTTGCCTCAGTTTCCTCAGCTGCAAACTGTTTAAAAATGATACCTAGCTCCCATGGCTGCTGTGAATACTAAATGAAGTAAATAATACACAGAACAAAGTTAGAATAGGCCCAGGCAGCCAGGCATGTTTTGCATATTCAGTAAACAATGCTATTCTTATAGTGATTATTCTATCTATACTCTCCATTTCTAATTCATAATATTGAGCCCTTAGCTGGACATATCTTTGGGCACCAGTCAGGTTATCCTGCAGTGAAAAATTTTAGAATGAATGAGTATGAGGTAAGAGTGTAATGGAACCTGCCTGATTTATGAATCCATCACTTACATTAATAGTATCAGGTAAAGCACCAAATATACCTACCAATGGCAATATCTTTGTGAAGGGCAGAGTACTCATATTTGTATTTAGTAACACATATCTAAGAAAAAAAAAATCTTCCATGGTTTAAACTAGGGAACTATCAATTTGGTTAGGATTATCAGAGATAAGCCCCTGAAAATGTTATACTGTGAGAAGCACACACAAGTAAACATGTATTTTTCCTGTCCTCTGCATATTAAAAAAAAAAAGAAAAAGTATAACACCTGTTCATGATAAAAACTGCCAATAAAGTCATGTGTCAAACCCAAACTAACATCATACTGAATGATGAAAAACTGAACACTTTCCCGCTAACATCAGGAATAATACAAGGATGTCCACTCTCACCGCTTCAATTCAAGACAGTTCTGGCGGTTATAGCCATAGCAATCAGACAAGAAAAAAATTAAAAGACACCCAAACTGGTAAGGAAGAAGTAAAACTATCTCTATTTGCAGTTGACATAAAATTATATAGAGAAAGTGCTAAAAACTCCATCAAAAAACAATTAGAACTGGGGCGCCTGGGTGGCTCAGTTGGTTAAGTGACTGCCTTCGGCTCAGGTCATGGTCCCGGAGTCCTGGGATCGAGTCCCACATTGGGCTCCCGGCTCAGCGGGGAGCCTGCTTCTCCCTCTGACCCTCTCCCCTCTCATGCTGTTTCTCTCTCTCTCTCTCAAATAAATAAATAAATAAAATCTTAAAAAAAAAAACAATTAGAACTAATAAATGAACCCAGTAAGATTGGAAGATATGAAGTCAACATACAGATATCTTTTGCAAAAAAAGAATTAAAAAATTAAGAAAACAATCCCATATATAATTGCACCAAAAAGAATAAAATACCTAGAAATAAATTTAACCAAGGAGGTAAAAGACCTATACTTTGAAAACTATAAGACACTGTTGAAAGAAGAAGATGCCACAAACAAATGAAAAAATATTCTATGCTCATGAATTAGAAGAATTAATATGGTTAAAATGTCCAGTTACCCAAAGCAATTCATAGATTCATTGCAATAACTACCAAAATGCCAATGGTGTTTTTCAAAGAACTAGAACAAATAATCCTAAAATTTATATGGAATCACAAAAGACACTGAATAGCCAAAGCAATATTGGGAAAGAATAACAAAGCTGGAAGTATCACAAACCCAGATTTCAAATTATAATACAAAACTATAGTAATCAAAACAGTATGGGACTGGCACAAAAATAGACATACACATTAATGGAACAAAATATAGAGCTCAAAATTAAATCCATACTTATACAATCTATGACAACTATGACAAAAAGAGGCAAGAATATACAATGGGGAATAAAGAGTCTCTTCAATAAGTGGTGTTGGGAAAACTGGACAGCTATATGCAAAAGAATAAAACTGGACCACTTCCTTACATCATACACAAAAATAAACTCAAAATAGATTAAAGACTTAAATGTGAGACCTGAAACCATAAAATTCCTAAAAGAAAACACAGGCAGTAATCTCCTGTACATTGCCCTTAGCAACATATTTATGGGTAAGTCTCCTCAGGCATAGGAAACAAAAGCAAAAATAAGCTATTAGCAATATGCCAAAATAAAAAGAAGTTGCACAGCAAAGGAAATCATCAGCAAAACAAAAAGGCAACCCAGTGAGTGGCAGAAGATATTTGCAAATGATATATCCAATAAAGGGTGAATATCCAAAAGATATAAAGTCATATAAAGTTATACATGTCAACTCCAAAGAAACAAATAGTCTGATTAGAAAATAGGAAGAGGGAGTGAATAAACATTTTTCCAAAGAATACATACAGATGGCCAACAGACACATGAAAAAAATATCAACACTGTTAATTATCAGGGAAATGCAAATGAAAGCCACAGTGAGATATTACCTTATACCTGTCAGAATGGCTAGTATCAAAAAAAGACAAGAAACAAATTTAAATGAAGATGTGGAAAAAAGGGTACCGTGTACACTTCCAGTGGGAATGCAAGTTGGTGCAACCACTGTGGACAAAAGTATGGAGGCTCTTCAAAATATTAAAAATAGAAATATCATACTATCCAGTAATTCTGCTACTGGGTATTTACCCAAAGAGAACAAAACACTAATTTGAAAAGATACAGGCAGCCTTATGTTTATTGCTGCATTATTTACAATAACCAAGATGTGGAAGCAACCTAAGTGTCCACTCATAGATTAATGGATAAAGAAGAAATGGTATATATATATATAATGGGATATTACTCAGCCATAAGAAAGAACTAGACCTTACCATTTGTAACAACATTGATGGACCTAAAGGGTATTATGCTAAGTGAAATAAGTCAGACAAAGAAAGATAAATACCATGTGATTTCATTTATATGTGCAATCTAAACACACACATGCAACAACAAATGAATAAACAAACAAAAAGACCAGAAATAGACCCATAAATACAGAGGTCAAAATGGTGATTGCCAGAGAGTAGGGGAGTGGGGAATGGGCAGAATGGGTGAAGGGGATTGGGAAATATAGGCTTCTAGTTATGGAATGAACAAGTTACAGGAAAAAGATACAACACAGGGAATAGTTATGGAATGAACAAGTTACAGGAAAAAGATACAACACAGGGAATATAGTCAATGGTGTTGTAACAACATTGTATGGTGACAGATGGTAGCTACTCTTATGATCATAACATATTGTATAGAGTTATGGAATCACTATGTTGTACACCTAAAACTAATGTAACATTGTGTGTAAACTATACTTCAATTTAAAAACAAAGAAGACAAGGTATAACAAGTGCTGGTAAGTATGTGAAAAAGAGAACTCTTGTACACCGTTGGTGGGAATGTAAGTTGGTAGAGTCAATCAAAAATTGAATGGATGTTCCCCCCAAAATTAAAAATATGGTCCAATAATTCCACTTCCGGGTATATATCCAAAGGAAATGAAATCACTAGTTCAAAGAGATATCTGCATACCTAAGTTTGTTGCAGCATTATTTACAATAGTCAAGACATGGAAATAACCTGTTTCTATTGGCAGATGAGTGAATAAAGAAATCATGAGATATACATATACATGGAATATTATTCAGCCATTAAAAAGAAGGAAATACTGTCATTTGCAGCCACATAGATGAAACTTGAAGGCATTATACCAAGTGAAATAAATCAGATAAAGAAAGACAAATACTATATGATCTCATTTATATGTGGAACCTAAAAAAAAATGAACTCATAAAAACAGGACAAATGGGTGGTTGCCAGAGAAGAGAGTGTAAGGGGTGGAGGAAATGGGTGAAGGCCCTCAAAAGGTACAAACTTCCGGGGGCACCTGAGTGGCATAGTCGGTTAAGTGCCTGACTTGCTTTCAGATCAGGTCCTGATCTCAGGGTCATGAGATGGAGCCCTGCGTCAGGCTCTGCACTCTACTCAGAGTCTGCTTGGGATTCTCTCTCCCTCTGCCCTTCCCCCATGCACTCTCTCTCTCTCTCTCTTTCAGATAAATAAATAAATCTTAAAAAATAAAAAAAGCTACAAATCTCCAGCTATAAGGTTAATAAGTTATAGGGATGTAATGTACAGCTTAGTGACTATAGTTTATAATACCATATTATACATTTGAAACTTGTTTAAAGAGTAGATATTAAAAGAAAAAAATATAACTATGCAAGCTGATGGATGTTAGCTAAACTTATTGTAGTAATAATTTCACATTGCACATTGTATGTCTTAAACATATACAATATTATTTATCAATTATATCTCAATAAAATTGGAAAAAATAAATACCAATTTCAGAAATGAGAAAATAGACAGATTTAAATCTAGAGGTAGGAACCAGTTAATATTCATTACAATATTCTTACTTTTAAATAAATAAATTTCCATCTGATAATATTTTAAGAAATTTGACCTATCCTGTTATATCCTTGATCAATTTTTCTGTTTTGTGGCTCATTATTTTTTTCATTGTTTTGTTTTATGTGGAAAAAATTGAAACTGACAACTTTACATCCAACAAGTGGTTAATTAGATTTCTAGAGTAGACTTATCAGTGATTCTTTTTATAAGGTCTTCATGTTAAATTGCTAAAGTAGCCATAATTCCCTGCCCTACCAGGTATCCATCCCTATTCTGCAATGTGACTTTGCCACGTCTCCCATCACATGGTGGTCTATTTCGCCACACTTTATTTTTTTAAATTTTTTTTTATTATTATTATTTATTTATTTATTTATTTATTTATTTATTTGAGAGAGAGAAAGTGAGAGACAGAGAGCATGAGAGGGGGGAGGGTCAGAGGGAGAAGCAGACTCCCTACCGAGCAGGGAGCCAGATGCGGGACTCGATCCCGGGACTCCAGGATCATGACCTGAGCCGAAGGCAGTCGCTTAACCAATCGCCACACTTTAAATTGGGTCTGACCTTGGAACTTGCTTTGGCCAATGAAACAGGGTGAGAACAACACTGTAACACTTCCAGTCTTAGGTGTTCTGCTCTTGGTTTATTTCTGCCACACAATGGAAAATAAGGCTGAGCTAGCCTGTTGGGACAGAGTTGTGCTGTTGTCCTAGCAGAGAAAAATGGAAGAGTCCAGCCAAGATCAGCAAAGCAACCCCCAGACAACCCACAGTGAACCACAGGAGCAGACTGAGCCTGACCACCAACAGCTCACCATGGCCCAGATAAGAAGAACCACCCCACTGCTAATAAATGCTGATTGTCAGAGCACCTGGGTGGCTCAGTTGGTTAAGTGACTGCTTTTGGCTCAGGTCATGATCCTGAAGTCCCTGGATGGAGTCCTGCATGGGGTTCCCTGCTCAGCAGAGAGTCTGCTTCTCCCTCTTACCTGCCCCTCTCTCATGTGCTCTTTCTCTCATTCTCTCTCTCTCAAATAAATAAATAAAATCTTAAAAAAATAAAAAATAATAATAAAAAATAAAATAAATAAATGCTGATTGTCTTCAGCCACGGAGTCTTGGGTTGGTTTTGTTGTCCAGTAACAACAATAACAACAGACTGACAAAGTCTTCTCTCCACAGTTTATTCTTCCTCATTTTGTGACTAATACCTATAATGCTCTACATGCAATGGTGAGGAAAGTGAGTGAAATAGATATTTACTAATACATTATATCTACAATATATTGCACAGTTACTTTGTGCCGGGAATGTTTCAAGCATTTTACATGAATTATCTCAGTTAATTTCCTCCCCAATAAAAATAGCAATTGTGAGCACTTTCTGTCTATAAGGTAGGTGCCTATGCAATCATAAAAATAGAGTTTGTCTCTTGTGAAATTTTCACTGAGGACGGTGGAAACCTATTGGCAAAAACACTGAATCACTGAATGAGCAGTTAACTTAGTTAAGAGGATTATTCAATGACTTGGCACCCTTCCCTCCCTCTCCCATATAATTAGAGAGTGAATTTTTTACTGGATGCCTTATATTACAGTCTACTGTGGTTATAGTTCTATATTTAGAACGTCAGTACCTATCAACTTAATTCTACATTTTTCTCATTAGTAACTTTTTTCCAGAAGTCTCTATTACCCTAAATTTAATATGTGAAAAGAAAAGCTTAGTTTTTAGCAGGATAGGACATAGAAGTAGAGTGAATATTTACTGATTTCATACTATAAACATGGTCATGATCTCTTTTAGCCTTTGAGATTAGGATAATTTTAAGGTATGTTTTCCTTTGGCTGGCATCAGTAATATAGAAATTTCCATTCCTTTAGTTTTATTTGGAAATATAACAAACTGAAAAAAATTTTTAGTACTTTATTTTTTTTATCTTAGACCTTTACCTTAAGTGCTGGTTCATTTTGCTAGCATAAAAATTAGCGATTTTTTTGGTTACCCCTTAAGCGAATTTAATAGCAGCTACTAATATAAATTCCTTGTTGAGTTCTTCCATGCAAAGGCACTTTACATATATTTAATTATAAATACATACAAAATTCCTATGAGAAAGGTAATTTCATACCCATTTTAAGGAATATAAATTCCTTATTCAAGTTAACAAAGAAAGAAAACCTAGAAAGTCTTTTTTTTTTTTAAAGATTTTTATTTATTTATTTATTTGACAGAGAGAGACACAGCAAGAGAGGGAACACAAGCAGGGGGAGTGGGAGAGGGAGAAGCAGGCTTCCCCTCGAGGAGGGAGTCTGATGTGGGACTCGATCCCAGGACCCTGGGATCATGACCTGAGCCGAAGGCAGACGCTTAATGACTGAGCCACCCAGGCGCCCCTAGAAAGTCTTTAATTTTACTGACTTCAAAGGCTATATTTTTCCCACTAGATTATAAACTACTTTTATTTCTCCCCACTAAGAACTGTGAACTTTTTAAAATAGATATTGGTATGGAATCTATTACCCCAAAGCCCAAAGTAAAACTGAAGCAAAGAAAAAGATTAGAAACTCTAGTCCCAGATGCCTCGCTCAGTGGTACCTGACTCAGAGGAATATTACACTGACATCTCTTATCATTTTGACTGATGTCCTGTTTCTGTCTCAGAAGAAAAGAACATTTTCCTTCCCCTGTCATCTGTGCAAGCTAAAGCAGGCAGGAGATTGCTTTTGACTCATTCTAATTATCAAAACTGCTTTCTCACTCTCATTACATGGCTTTGGTCTCTCTGCTGAACTACATTGCTTCAGCGATTTTGTATGCCAGTTAATGGGCCTTCTATCACATATATTTGTATCGCTCTTCCCCGATTCATTGTGAAATATAAAAAAAGTTACAAATGCAAAATGCATCTCTACTGCCATTTAGCCTTCAATTTACATTCTATCACCCATGTATTCACGTCATTACTTGGATACTTTAGTGCTTCATTATAAAAAAAAAAAAAAAAAAGTCTGGGTAATTTTATGAGATATATATATATATATATATGTACATACACAGACACACTCACTCTGCTTTGAGAATATATGTAGATTATTGATAGGGTTAAGTTTTACAAGGAGGAATACTATAGAAGAACAGTTTGCAAACTACAAAGAGAAAGGAACTATAGAAAATAAGTAAATGGTATTAGCTTTCTGTACTATAAGTAGTTATCTTAAGCAAATAACTATGCAAAAGTTATGAGAAATTACAAGTATAAGTAGGATGAAGAAACTGAAGGAGTAATGGTTAGGAAGCCATAATGGATTACTAAGAAGAGGCTGGAGTGGTCATCCTTAATTGAACATCTTCATCTATTGACTAATGGCAAGGATGAATCCCACGCACTTTCATAAATCACACTGCATGCCACTTCTGAAAAGCGAATACTAGTCTAAGTGGACCATATCTTTGAATTAGTAGAAGTCTACATTCTACATAAGATCCCTTAAATGTGAGTATGGCCATTCCACCCACTATCTTTTTTTTTTTTTTTTTTCTGTTACAAATAATTTCACGATAATGGATGTGAAGTAAATAGTCACACTCTGGCTTTCTGGGGCCAGGAAGTATGGTTAATAATGTTAAAGAGGAAGTATCATAGCATTCATATTTTAGCCCAAAGGCAGATCCACTTTTAGCACAGATCCCAATCAGGAAGTGACTCTTCTGTCTAAAGCAGCAGACTATCAAACCTCCTTTTCTTTTTTTTTTTTTTGAAGATTTTTATTTATTTATTTGAGAGAGAGAATGAGAGAGAGCACATGAGAGGGGGGAGGGTCAGAGGGAGAAGCAGGCTCCCTGCCGAGCAGGGAGCCCGATGCGGGACTCGATCCCGGGACTCCAGGATCATGACCTGAGCCGAAGGCAGTCGCTCAACCAACTGAGCCACCCAGGCGCCCTCAAACCTCCTTTTCATCCCGGGAGGCCACAGGGAAGTCTCACTTCATCAAACTCAGAAGGCCCCAGGCACACAGCAAAAGGATCTCTATTCCACCCATGACATGTACTTGGTGGTTAGCATACTACAGAGACTAAAGGAAGACCAGCAGGTCCTTCAGAGAAGCAGTAGAAAGATTCTGTATTTTCAGGGAATGTTTGCACAATCACTGATAAAAACGTTGAACATTTCTGCAAATAATATTAAGGGTTCGACTACAGAAAGCCAAGTCCCAGCACAGAACAAGATCAGAGAAGGTGGGACAAGAAGGGAAATGGGAGAACCTCAGGTAGAAAAGGATTCAAAACTGGACAGGCACACAGTTGATTTCCTTAAACAAATTGTGGTGAAGTGTTTTGTGTGTTTTAATTAGTTTCTGTCTTAATGTAAAATTAACAATAGTTGGACCACATATCATCTGAAGTTTTAAAAATCTACATTCCAGGCTTGTGCTTCAGTCCCTAGAATGAGCTCTCTAATTCTCTATTAATAATCTCCAGAGCCCCAGGGGCGCGTGGGTGGCTCAGTCCGTTAAGCAGCTGCCTTTAGCTCAGGTCATGATCTCCGGGTCCTGGGATGGAGCCCCGCATCGGGCTCCCTGCTCAGCGGGGAGTCTGCTCCCCCCATCTCTGCCCCTCCCTCGACTTTTGCTCTCGTGTATTTGTGTATGTGTGCTCTCTCACTCTCTCAAATAAATAAAAAAATCTTTAAAAAAATAATAATCTTTAGAGCCCCAAGTTTAACACACACTAACACTCACACACACATCTACAGGCAGTGTTATTAAAAGAATTCTGGAATAGTGAATCTCCCCTTCTTTTTTTTTTTTTTCATTGCAGTTAAGGTTGCTGTTCCCCAGAGTGACCAGAATAAGTTTCTAGAACAAACACTTCCAGACAATATAGTCCTAACAGGAATATTCTAGCCAGGGAGTTTCTCACTCTTTTACTTAACTACTCTCATACATATTTGAGTGGCTTCTAGGAAGTTCTCTTGATATATCTCTGACTTATATCCAGGCAGAATTAAACATAGACATCCTGGATTTTGTGAATCATCCACATGCATTATTTTAAATACAATATTTTTATTATAGTCATTCATATGAACCAGATTTAAAACATAATTTGATACAAACCTCATAATTGTTATAAGACTGGGTTTATATTATTCAGCTTTATATTAAAAGTTATATTTAATTTTTATATTTATATTTATATTAAAGTGTCCTTTATTTATACACAAAGTGATTTGTGAATTATGACAATTATTCAGCTAGAGTTCAATTCAAAGCGAGGTTTTCGCCTGGACTCTTCCCACAAGCAACTTCATCCATCTCCCATCCCACTTCATATATGAAAGTAGGCATTGTTCTCTGGGCTAAAATGAAACTCTTTTCTGTTTTATTAAGTACATACAAACTGCTATCTTTGAAATATTATATACAAATTGCCATGTATCTCTCAAGGTACACTGGTATCTTCACAGTAAGTAGCTTGTCCCACCTTCTCACCACCTACTCCTGCCAAATTTTACCAACCCAGCTCTGCATGCAACACTGACTTCCCTTTAGGTTGGCTCAATTCTTGTTTGAGCTGGCACTAATCAATCAGTATGCTCATACTTCAGCTGTTCAAGCAGCAGCTAACCAGGCAGCCACAACAAACACAATTCTGGCAGCTCCTAATGTGTGTCTGCCTGTAATTCAGATGCTGTTTGCAAAGAGTTTACATGTAGACCACGTCGCTCTTAGAAAGCTCAGTGCGAGGATTTTCAACAGAAAGCTTATTAGGCACACAGTCCTGCAAATTAAATCATTATAAGTAGTTGCTCAAAATACTTTGGAAGACAGAGTGCATGGTAATGTATTTTTAAACATAAAGACTAATATTTTCTTGGACAAGATCACTGCTATAGCAAATGATAACATTCTGGCAAGAAGCACTGAGCATTGATTCAATTAAGTACTATATCATTTACCTATAAGAACAAACTGATTTCTTCCCAATTTAAATCACAGAAGTTGAGGACAGAAGGGATGTGTATGACGCAAGTCGATTTTTTTTTTTTCACTTGCTCTGATTGTATTTGGTGGAAAATACCATTTAGTGCAATCAAGGATGAATGTATCTTCTATAGACCTCATGGACAGTTCCTTTTGTAGAACACTTTCTGAGCATATTCAATATACAGTCACTACTCTGGGTCCTATGGTGGTAGAAAAATAAAGAGAATTTGACGTTTGCACTGGAAGAGCTTATAATATACCAAATAACACGAATAGTGAGAAACTAAATGCACAAAGCACTATGCTATAGAAGCCCATGTCTGAGGGAGGAATTCCGCCTGAAGAGTTGGCACTTAATCTGCATTTTGAAATGATTGGCTTTTGCCTACTCAGGAGTGGATGAAGGGTAAGGAAAGCACTCCAGTGAATGGTGTGGCAAAAGCTTCTGCAGGCAGGCATGAAATGATATCATGTATTGGAGGTCCTTAAAGTGATCCAGAATGGATAGTCCAGATTATAGGAGGGCATACGTTTAGAAAAGAAGGCTCTTTACTTCCTCTGGTGCTATCCCAAAGGCTTCTAAATCACTAATGTTTCTAAATATGCGGACTGTGGTATGAGGAAATAGATTTTGGGAAGAACATTCTTACTTCACAGAGAAGTTGGAACAGCTGAGGAAATTCTAGTAATGCAAGTAAGAGAGTATTGGCAGCACAGCTGGAAAGGAACAGGAGACTGGAAAAACATTCTGAAGATAGAAATTGGAAACAGAGAGTAAAGTAGAATAAAGGGTCAAAGAACATTTTAAATCAAACAGTTTTTGTTTTTTTTTAAGCTGAAGGAATGGTAGGGCGCCTGCGTGGCTCAGTCCATTAAGTGGCTGACTCTTGATTTTAGCTTAAGTCATGATCTCAGGGTCCTGGGATCAAGCCCTGCGTGGGGATCCATGATCAGCGGGGAGTCTGCTTGAGGATTCTCTCGCCCTCTCCCTCTGCCCTTCCCCCACCCAACGCACGTGTGCACGCATTCTCTCCCTCTCAAATAAATGAATCTTTTTAAAAAAGTTAAGGAATGGTAATATGTTAATGGTATTTAACTGGTACAGAGTTGAAAGGCCTATACAAAGTTTTCTCCAAAATAAAAATAAAATTCACCATTATATAAACTTTCTTTTAAAAAAAAAGATTTTATTTATTTATTTGACAGAGAGAGACACAGCAAGAGAGGGAACACAAGCAGGGGGGAGTGGGAGAGGGAGAAGCAGGCTTCCCACCAAGCAGGGAGCCGGATGCGGGGCTCGATCCCAGTACCCTGGGACCATGACCTGAGCCGAAGGCAGATGCTTAACGACTGAGCCACCCAGGCGCCCCTAAACTTTCTAATTATAGAAACATTACAAAAAATATGAGAAAACAGATGTGTAAAATAACATGATATCTCTCAAGCAATGCAATTATTAAAAGGTAAAGGACACTGATCTGGCGATTAGTCACATGCCTCACAAAGAGATCTTTATTACAACTAATATTAAGTACTTCACCATAGGGGCGCCTGAGTGGCTCAGTTGGTTAAGCGTCTGCCTTTGGCTTCGGTCATGATCCCAGGGATCTGGGATCGAGCCCCGCATTGGGCTCCCTGCTCGGCGGAGAGCCTGCTTCTCCCTCTCCCTCTGTCTGCCATTCTGCCTACTTGTGCTCTCTAGCTCTGTTAAATAAATAAATAAAAATCTTTAAAAAAAAAAGTACTTCACCATAAAGATAGTATTGTGGACACTGTATTTTTTTTTCCGTCTGCTACATGGCGATACTAATGTAAACATCAAATTAAAAAATAAACTTACCCCCCAAATTAACAACCCTTCAGTGATTATACATTATACAAATTAAATTATATTTTTATTACATAATCCTATGTACTACATAATGGATAAAAAGTGCATATTATTAAATGTGAATAATCTAGACCTCATAATGACTAAATTATATCTCTAAAAGGTAGATTGTTATTATTACTTCTAATATATAAAATCCAAAAAAGGCACAGGAAAATGAAAGTCATATGCTCAAATTATGTATAAAGATACACACATATACCTTTGTATATGATACTAGACGGTCACTCTAATATCACAGGCCCTTTTCACTTTTCTTTTGATTACAAAAGCTTTTTCTCATCATTCCACTTTCAGAGTAAATCTTCAACATCATGAACGCTGATGCTCCCAGGAATGCTGCCTTTTTCTGTTAATCTCAATAGCTCCAGAGAGGCTAGCAAAATAAAGCATTTCTTTTTTTTTTTTTAAGATTTTATTTATTTATTCATGAGAGACAGAGAGAGAGAGAGGCAGAGGCAGAGGGAGAAGCAGGGCGAGCCCGATGCGGGACTCGATCCCAGGACGCTGGGATCATGACCTGAGCCGAAGGCAGACGCTTAACCGACTGAGCCACCCAGGCATCCCTAAAGCATTTCATTTCTACATTTTGCACTTGACTTGGCTTAGACTGATACCAGGTGACATTATTACTTTGGGTTTCAGATGTTGTTTAGGGAAGAGGAGAGTAAAATAAAGGATAAAATTATCATTTCAAAGTGGCTACGTTTGGGGGCTACCATACCTACCAGTTTTCATTTAAAGTAACAACTCTTAAGAATGATGGCTATTGCTAGAATTCTCAGTGTCTTATTACATTTTAAATAATTCTCTGTGACTGGCAGATATGAAAACATTAATAGGACTTGAGAAATGCTCCACAGGGCTAATATTTAAGTTATTAGGGTCAGAGCCAAGAGAAGCTTCTCATGCATAAAGAGATGAGTTTGTTACTACAAAGTATTCCTACCATGTCCTTTCTTTTGTAATACAGAATTATGGTTGGTTCGTCCATATTTTACTGGGTGAGCATACAGATGCAATGTGCACACACAGGGACCATCTCATATATCTTTGAATCGTTCAATATGCTTTGCAGTGCCTTGCATTTATAAAAAGTATGCTCAATGCATTTTTGTAATATGCTCAGTTTTTAAATGTTTCACTTGAAGGGGAGATTTAAAGGTCAAAGCTTACTCTGCTAAGATTAGACTTTTCATACTTAGAAATAATACTCCAACATGCAGAAATTCAACACTTGCATATTGTTAGGAATCTAAATGATAACAAAGAGTAGTAGGCTTTCCAGAACACCTAAATATATAAGGTTTAAGGCATTTGCCCTTCAACAGACTTGACAGTTGTTAATTGCATTTTCCCAAGTATGCTTATTACAAAGAGGAAGGAAAAATGGGGTTAGTTGTTTCACACACACATAAACACACACACTACCCCCAAATCTTCTCACTAAAATGCATGAATACCTGAATTATACTTACAAGTATAATTTAAAGTGATGCCTAAAATAAGTTCTCTAAAAAATCTTTTTTTTTATTAAAAATACCATTTTCGATATAGCAGTTCAAAACCCAGTACATAATTAAATACATATGATGGATTTTGCTGAGTGCTTAACGCATGTAAAATTTCCTTTGACAATTCAAATTTCAACTCACTTTAGTTCTTATAAATCTTGCAAGAGTATAATTGACTTAACATTTTTTTTCCAAAACAGCTAATACATTACTTTCCTTTCTATCCTGATTTTCATACAAATGAGAATGAGAAATGGAAAAAAAAAAAAAAGCTACCTGGTAATAATCAACAGAGAAGCAGCTTGGGAAAACCAAATGCATTTTTTTCCCTCTCCTGTGCAGTCTTTTGTATAAGGTTTTGGTGATTTTGAATATGATTCATTACAACCAACACAGTAAATAGGGTAAAATTAATTTTAGAGTTGAAAATATTCTGATAGGAATCTGCAGAGAGAATGCTCCAGGCAGAAATTAACAATTTTTCTCGGAGATTATGAAACCAATTTTCCACATGCCAAAGATATAAGTAAATGCATGTGCAGAACTATCTAGATAAAAGACCATTTTTCTGTAAAGTTAAGTACAAACAATTTATATTAGGTCATGTTCTATTTCCCTGACTCATCCACTCACGACTTGTACTGAAATGGAAAAAGCAGGGAAGAGGGAACCAGGAGATCTGAGACCCAGTTCTGTTGCTTCTCCATAAACTTGAATTAGCCCATGCTATTTTCCTACAGCTCAGTTTCTCTCCAACGCATGGGGAAAGTAGATTATCCCTAAAGTATCCAGGAACTCCAGAATTGGGCTCTGGCTTCCAGTGCTAACCATGCGAGAAAGCACAAGTGTCTTGCCTGATGAAAATCTGTTTTCTATCAGGATTTCCCCAGTAGTTATATTTCAGGCAAGAGTGACCGCATCGGGTACTCAAATAAGAAGAATCATATGATAGCACATTGCATCTGGGATTGATTATCTCATCTCAGTCTTACAGAAGTTCTTTGCCTACGGAAATGCTTAGCCTTTTATTTACATTTTTGTTTGACACTAACTTAACTCCCCTCCCACTCTTTCTCTCCAAACCTGTTTCAGCCCACTGATCTCATTGCACCCTCTATCAGCCACACTGTTCTTCTTTGACAAATATACCCATCAAAATCTACTTTCGACCCTCAGCTATAATTTTTATCTTCTCCTTGGGGCCTTTTTTGAACTAAAGAAATCTGAGCTATTATTTGATTAAGCTTCAAGCTACGATATGTATGAATTTGTATGAATTTGCATGGCAGTTGTGGTGGTATTATAATACATCCGCAGCAGGGCAGTGAGAACTGTAGTCAGCCATGGGGCCCGTCCCTCCTTCCTTCCTTCCTTCCTTCCTTCCTTCCTTCCCTCCCTCCCTCCTTCCCTCCCTCCTTCCCTCCTTCCTTCCTTCCTTCCTTCCTTCCTTCCTTCCTTCCTTCCTTCC